>NC_059549.1:606060-909090 GCF_905220415.1 Colias croceus
TATTGAACGAAGATAAGAAAGATGAAGCGTTAGATGACTTGGCGGATTTGGTGGAAGCTAAGATAAAGTATCTGATACAAGTGCAAACGGCAACGCTCACTCCGGTGCAAGAGATGATGGTACAAATGCAGGTGAGTTATTATTTACTTTATTAATGGTAGATGATGTTGGAAATTAACATATCAATTGCAAAGAGTATATCAATAGTTGTTTCTTGACTTTAGATTTAAGCATATCTCTGTTCTCTCTGAGTCTTTTGTTCTTCCAGTTGTATTTAAACTTTTAAGATAACCATTTTCTATTTTAATCTTACCTGGTTATTTCCTAGGTGTCCTAGTTAGGTGAAATAATTTTGAAAGTTAATTCACTAGAAAGAATTACATGTGTTCGTTTTCTGAGATTCTATATGTAGTGTATTGTACCGATTTAAAATAATTTTTAGTGCAAAAATCAAGTATTTGTATTCTAATTTATTAACATAATATAAATATTGTAAGAAATTAAAAAAAAAACACGAGAGGCTGGGTTAAATATTAGTTTAAATGTAATAAGAATGTACTGCAATTCTACACAGCTACCTAATTGATGTAGGTAGTTGATAACAAATCGCAGCTAGTCAACGACTATTAGCAAAGTGAGGGTAGTTGGGTCGAACGTCGCATAAACAACGTCCGAGCCCCTAGGCACGATCCGTACGATTGCGCCACGAGTCAAAGGAAAGCGGCTTTTTATAGTATTCGACAGCTAAGCATGTTCGGACATGAAATAATGACAACTACATTGACAACTAGTCTAACAATATTATAATATTGCAGACGCTAGTATCAGCGTTCCGCGCGGGCGCGCTGTCCGCGCCGTACTGGCGGCGCTGGGTGGCGGGCGCGGCGGCGGCGCTCGGCGCGCACGAGCGGGGCGCCGCGCCGCCCGGCTGGCACTGCGTCTTCCAGAGGTACGCGCCCCTATATATAGACTCGCACGCACACGCGCGCAACGCGTACGCCGATACACACGCACGCACGCGTTGTATATGAGATACATGCGCGCGCACACACACACGTACACCAATACGAACATGCGATATATGAGACATACACGCGCGCGTACCTATATACCTACGATAGTACATGCACACACTCCCAACTATGCATACACATACGACAATACGTACACACTCACACGCGTACAATTACACGTACACCGACACACACGCTCACGCGTAAACTTACACCGACACGTACACGGACACGCACGCACACGCGCGCACATATAAGTGACCTAATATGAAAGACTCATCTATGCGCGTAATGGTACGAGATATACTGTACCGTGTAAATGTATTTAGGGAACTATTATTTGAGATATGATTAGCTATTTTACCATTTTGAATGTAATTTGAATTAAACAAGATTAGTCTTCAGTAATTAAACGAGTTTATAAGTTTCATGTTTAGAGCAATTTATTGGTACATACATTTAAATGTTTCTACGTATAACACTAGATCGCGACGTACATTTACACTCACACGATGACACCAACATTATACGTTGTTACACTTTATCGTAAAACCTAGGTTGTGTTAGTTTGGCTAGAGAATATGGAATAAATAAAATTGAAATAAAGAAGTTTTCCAAATTAATTTTATTATTTTATCAAAACAAATATTTATGTAAAATTTGGTCCTTCGAGCCGGATTCGAAAATGAAGATGCTGCTTCTAATGTAGTCGATTAAAATTTTATCTTCCATATTCTAACATCAAACATATGTAATTGTTAACCGTGAATATCGTCTGATCACTATTTTTTGGCAATACAATACAAATATTACATAATGTTTAGGAATGAACTTTGAAAAAATATTGACTTCCAATTCGAACGTGGTTGTCTCGTTAACCTACATATATGTGATACACACATTAATGTTTTTATTTTTAGTCAGTTATAAATTAAAAAATGAGCTTTAATCAATGTACATACAAATTACACTTTTAAACCATTTTTACACGGGAGTAAGAACATGGAATAATATATTATGTATGCATAAAATGCATATGCACTAGTATTAAAGATACTGTGATATTTACAATACTGTGATATAACTGTTATAAAAAGTACCTGAATTATTATTGTTAAATAAAATATTTATCGATATAATTTTGAGTTTCTTTAATTCAGTAACCCGAAAACTTGTAAGTGATAAAAGTGTTATTAACTTAACATTTGTGTCAATTATCCGCTGGCCCTTATTAATATAATATTAAGAATTAGTGAGATTTATATTATTTAGCTTTATTAAGTGATTATTGTTTTTTTTATAGTCTTGATTGAAATGTTAAATGTGTATGATTGTTTTTCTCTGTAATTATTGACCTTAAGTCTGAAGACAAAATAGATTTTCGCGATTTGATAACCATCAAGTGTAAAATTAGTGATAAAAATTAAATTCAAAATACCAAGTATGCTATTTCAACAATGTTTTATTTCGCTTCATTTCTGCTATGTTTTGTTTATAAGTCAGTATTTAAGAGGTATTAATACGGGCCGATAAAAATAATTGTATAAAGCCACTAAAAGTTCCAACAAATCGTTGAAGCGACTGGAAGAAAGAAGACCATCGGATGCTGAGATACGTCGCGCGTGAATCTGGTAAGATACATTTTTGTTATTTGCCATTTATATTCTTGATAATGCACTTTGATCTTTTCCAGAACGGTATAAGGAGGAAAATCGAATGGCGGTCGAGTTTCTTTATACGAAGCTCCTTACAGCTCATGGGTTTAGTATGAACATTTGAATTTTATGGGAATGGTCCAGAAATTGGGTTTTTAATACGTTTCTGAACTGGTCCTATGTGTCATAGCTTAAGTTGGCCCCGTGATTTTAGTTTGTGGTATCGTGTTCTAAGTATACGGTATATGGAAATAATAACTACAATAATGATTTCTATAGTTAAAATTAATTTATTTGCTTATAGTCGAACATTTGCAAGGAAAACAGTATTATAAAAATATTAAAACAATCAAAAGGGCGATCGATATAGGCTGCAGTTAGACGAAGCGTGCGGCCACCGCGCAGTTACTATCCTTATTAAATTTAAATAAATATAAGGTAGAAATATACATATTATTTGAGTAAAAATAATAGTAATAAAATATTATTAAAAGAATGATAGAGTACAAAGGCCGGCCTTATTACTGCAATGATACGATATGTATTTTCTTTCAAATCAATCTACTCCACGATCGTTTTTATGTAGCCAACTTTGCAAACAAACGTCTTATTCAAATTCTTAAAACTTTATTTACGTAGCTTACTTTAAAAACAAACGCAAATCCAGTTACTTTTCGTTCTTTTTTATATAGCCCACATTGAAATTAAACGTCTCTTCCTTAAAATCCAGCAACTCTGCGTTATATGTATCCCAAACTTTAAAAATATATATATATTTTTTCTCAAATCCTTAAAACGCGATCCACCGCTAAACTCCCGGGGCATTACACGAATTTCCCCGGGTGTGTACTAACGTGGGTAACCCGGGCAGGTCTGCGGGGCGCTACAGCTACAAGCGCGAGGCGGACGGGCTGCTGCAGTGGGAGTACCCGGCTGTGGCCAGCACGGACATGGAGATATGCACTACACCGCCGCCGCCGGACAGGGTATGTATGCTAGTTAAAAAAGGCCTGAATCGGGTAGAATTCCCTTTTAATACCGAAAATTAACTCTAGTTATAACCGTTTTTCTTCTTAGATGCTTAATGTACATATCAAAAAAAAATGTATATTAAAGTTTCGAATATGATCAAGGGCATGGTTGTTTTAATTTGTTTATTTTACAATCAGGTTTTTTTGAAAAAAAATCATGAACTGAGGTCGATTTTTGGACTTTATACCAAAACGCTAAGTCAATATAACGTCAATTATTGTAGTGTTTTTACAGTGTGTTTATGAAATTGAAACACAGGGCATGATTGTTTTAAATTTTGATTCCATATCAAAATATCTTTTTAAATATTTAGTCAAATAAAGTACTCTGAAACTCAGTGTTACATCATAATAATATTATTTCCCTCTAAAGGAGAGTCCTCCCCCTCCCCCGCCGCCGGCGACCCCCCCTCGCGTGCCGACCCCCCCTCCCCCCGCGTGGGACGACCCGCCCCCGCCCGGCACCGACGATGTGCCGCAAGTGCCGCTTGTGCCACATGTGCCGAAAGTACAGCCCCCGCCGCCGCCCGTGAGTATAATATAGCTGGATATACTGCACACGATCGTCAAATACACACTTAACACTTTACGCTACACAGTATTACATACCACTTATAATAAATCGACATTTCATTTACATACATGTCTAGTTTTGTTTGTTTCTTTATATTTTGCATTGATGCTCACAGTACAGGCCACGAGTCTAGTGTGGGCATCTGGGTTCAAATGATGTATATTCTATTTACTGTGTTAACAGCCTTATTTTCATAAGTTCAACGAGATTGTATGTTTATTATAAATATATAGATTTTTGAATAAATATTTTTTACTTTACTTACCGCATGGCAAACACTACGAAACACGCACGCAACTAATGCTGCAAGTGAAGCGCCGCAAGCTGGTGCTGGTATACTAAATACACAATACAAAACTCAGATACTCTAACACATTATACACACACCTGAACTGTACATAATACATCACACACACACACAATCAACAATCCACATTCTATAACTAAATACACATACATGAAATGTACATAATACATCACACACACACAATCAACAATTTATAACACACACACATTCTACAGTCTACATTCTATAACTAAGGAAGTCCTAGTTCTAGTCCACATTCTATAACTAAGGAAACTGTATACAACAAACTGCATGCATCACTTATTATGACTACAAGCTGCACACTATTGTGTGTTTATTATAATTTTATAATGACAGTTTTTGTTCATATCCAACAAATAAAAAGAAATAATATATGTTCATTAATGACTAACTTTAACTTTCTAACACCACTTTTTATGTAATTTTTTTTCATGTAATATTGATATTATCTTTTCAGGAACCAAAGAAAGAGATAGGCGACGAGCTTCTATCGTTCTACAGCGATATAGCAGAATTAGAAAAGCATTCTTCCGGTCCACCAACAGCATCCAACTCTCCCGAATCCAACAGAGACAGTGAAAAGAGAGACAAAGATAAGAGATACAAAGAGAGTGAGAAAGAAAGGGATAGAAGAATCAGGGAGAGTGAAAAGGAAAAAGAGAGAAGATACAGAGAGAGTGAAGTGAAATCAGTGGAGAAGATTGAGAAATGTGAAAAGGAAAAGAGTAGACGGAAGAGTAAGGTTAGTGTTTTTAAAATATTGTCTTCTGATGGTGTTGTTTTTATTATAGTCTGTATTTTTTCTGGAATCTAATAGTATAAGGAATTTAGATACTAAGCATGTTGAAATCACTACATAGTATAAAACAAAGTCGCTTTCTCTGTCCTTATGTCCCTTTGTATGCTTAAATCTTTAAAACTACGCAACAGTTTTTGATGCGGTTTTTTAAATAGATAGAGTGATTGAATAGGAAGGTTTTAGTATGTATATAATTTATTAGGTTAGAGACAAAGCGGGCGAAGCCGCGGGTGGTAAGCTAGTTAGCAATAAATCATTATTGCTAATGTGACAGAAATTAATAAAATAACGGATTTAAACGCCATTTATTCATTATAATATTATTTACTCATAAAAGAAAATACTACAATAATGTTCCAGGATAATTATCTTTTGAATTAGTAGAAAAATTGAAATAGTTGTAATTTTCCTATATTTGTATGTCTAAAAAATAATATTGAACCGAACCGCCAACTGATATCAAACATAAAACAAAAGACTATAACTTATAAGGCACAATCCCCACAAATATTATAAATGTGAAAGTAACTCTGTCTGTTACGCTTTCGAGCTTAAACCTCTCAACCGATTTTGACGAAATTTGGCACAGACAATCTTTAGACCCTGATAAAGAACATAGGCGTATTATTACGGCATATTATTGCGAAATATGTACCACGGGCAAAGCCGGGGTGGACCGCTAGTTTAACCATAAACAAGTAATAATTTTATTTTAATTAATTCACAGGTAAAGATCTCCAGTTCAATAGGAATGAAGCATAAAACAGTGTCGTCTCTAGTCGCCAAATGGCAACAAGTCGCAGAAGAGATTAATTCTGATTGAAAAATCTCCATTTTAGTTTATATAACTTCCGTTTTGTATCAAAAGATGGCGCTTTAATAAATTTTGTAAATCACATCATGAATCATAGATGGCGCTGATATTAAAAAGTTGGAAAAAACTAAACGATTGTTGTAAATAATAGGACCACTTTGTATTATTTTTAGTTTAATAAATAATATATTGTATGGTTTTGTTTTATTTTATCAATATCCACATAAATAAATGATTACATAATAGTGTCATGTCACAGTTAATCCTAGGAAATGCATATTGCATCATTGTAATACATTTATCTTTTTACCGAGTAGATATTCTGACATTTTTCTCAATTTTATATCTAATAATTTTCTAAATAAGAATTCTAAGGCATAATATAATAATCTATACTAATATTATAAAGAGGTAAGGTATGTATGTATGTATGTTTTCACGCATAAACTACTGAACCGATTATAATGAAATTTAGCACTCATTTAGAGGGTTACTTGGATTAACACATAGGATAGGTTTTAACCCGGAAATCCCACGGGAACGGGAACTATGCGGGTTTTCCTTTGACAACGCGGGCAAAGACGCGGGCGAAAAGCTAGTATCTTATATTATTATGCGAAATAAGGTATAATATATTTTATCCACTCTTAATCTTTACAAATATACATAACACCATAAGATGTGGGTCGATTAAATCGAGCGTCCCTTAAGGTGATCCCTTTTCTGTATGCTAAACAATTATTAGTACCTTACCTTTTTGTATTACGTCACTGTTACTATGGGACATGGTACCTATATATAGGTAATAATATTATGTAATACCTACCCTAGCGGCTTTCCGTTCGATCCCGGTTGACGCCAAACAAATATAGCCTGTTATAGATATTGTTGCTTTCTCACGATAAATTATAATTTTAAACCTGTCGAGATATTTTTGAGTTAATTGGATAACTTTTATAAAAAAAAATTAAACACGATTCAACAAAAACTGTTATAATTAGCTCATTAATATGATTAATTGTTAAAACAACATTGGAATTTAATACAAAATGTCGACGAAAATAAGCTATGAAAGTAATAAGATATCTGATAGTACTTATAGGCAATTTATTTTATCAAAAGCTGTATTCTCAACAAAGTTTCGAAGCCCACGCAAGAAATACAATACAGAAAGACACCATAAATAAAACAAGGCCTCTATTTTTCGTTGGTAACACCAAATTAATGTATCCAAAGATTAAACTTACTCCATTAAAAGTTCCCGCGAAATAGGCTGTAGCTATTGCATATTTTATGTCGTGCATAACTTTAGAATTATAACTTGGGAATTAGCTTCATAATGTGGATTTAACAGTTCGTGGAAAATAAAATTTAATGATACTATTACTAACTACCGTTAAAATACGGAACTTGTATAATTATATACTAAGATTTAAAATAACTATAGTTTTATATAGGTCCTAGTTATTTTATTAACTCGTTTATTTTTTTACATATTTTTATTGGTTTAACAAATACTTATTGTTGGCCAAGCTTTATTCCAAGACATTTTAATTAAAAATAGTAATTTTATTTACATAGTAGTCTCCTTAATTTTAACAAGAGTACCTAACTACTTACGTTTTACAGACAACCAAATGGACTTTTTAGTGGGTTTTGAGAGTGATAAGTGCACTTATGATCGCATGCATACATGTGCACTATATAACTGTCCTATCCTATCCTACTAATATTATAAATGCGAAAGTTTGTGAGTATGTGAGTGTGTTTGTTACTTTTTCACACAAATACTACTGAACCGATTACAATTGTAATTTAGCATACATAATATAGAGGGTAACTTGGATAAACACATAGGATAGGTTTTATCCCGGAAATCCCACGGGAACGGGAACTATGCTGGTTTTTCTTTGAAAGCGCCGGTGAAGCCGCGGGCTGAAAGCTAGTATTATAATAAAGTTTATAGTTAGTACATATCTATTGGTATTAGTATTCTGTCACTATGAACTACAGTAGGTAACATCAAGATTGGCACTCATTGTCGATATTAATAGGTCTTCAATAATTAATTAATGTTTCATTTGGCTTTTATGACTCAAACCGATGAACAACTATCGTTTACGATTTCTATTGTAATTAAATACTATATTTCTCTCAGTGGTCTCTTAATTAAAGCTCTTATTGGTGTTTATTTTCTAGACACCATTTTAAAAAGATTTGAATTAAATTAAATTTGTAAAGAGTAACAAATTTGACCTTTGTAACTGTTGACTATAATTATTGATTTTAACTTAGATGATTTTAATATTGAAATCAGAGTGATTTTAAATGGAATAGGGCAAAAAATAGTTGAGATAAAACTTCTATAACGTAAAATCTCTGTGTCAAACTCAAATAGTCAATTTTTGAAGCCCTTTCAAATTATAATTTATTTTACCTATAACAATTTTCTATTAGCTACTTTTTGAGCGACAATTCTACAAATATGAATACCATGAATCTATATATATATATACATATATAAAACTCAAAGGTGACTGATATAGTGATCTATCAACGCACAGCCCAAACCACTGGACGTATCGGGCTGAAATTTGGCATGCAGGTAGATGTCATAACGTAGGCGTCCCCTAAGAAAGGATTTCCCGAAATTCTTGCGGGAACGAGGAAAAACGGGGATGCACGAACAAAGTCGTGGGTGGAAGCTAGTTCATACTAAAACAATAATATAGAGCTGAATATTTCTAGTGTATTATATTATGAGGTACTAGGTACTATAAAATATATAATTAAGTAAAAGTTTAAGTACCTACTGGCTACTACTACTGACACATTAGTAAATACTACAATATAAAATTAAAAATTCCAATTAAAACCTATACCTAAGATACCTACAAAGTTTTAGATGGTTTAGTTAAGAAGTTTTAGAGGTACCTTATTGAAACTAAAGCTCTATTACGGTATCATAATAACATTTTATTTCTACGTATGATTCGATAAGAGCTATAAAATAGCGAAATGGAGAATTGAATTTTGTAGAGTGATGATGATTTAGAGAATACTGGATATTTTAACTTTTTTATTGGATATTTTATTTACTGGATATTTTAACCTTTAAACAGAGAAATGATTTGCAATTTTGCTGAACGATAAACCATTAGGTACTTACATATTCTTATATTCAACCTCAGTGTTTCCGGAATTCAGTAAGTATCTACATAATTGGAATTAGTACTTTACATATTTTATTTATTACATAAACTATATCAATTAAAATACACATTTCTTTCGACAACACTGCTCTGTTTATTGAAGGGAAAAGAAACTAAAATGTTCAAGAATTACAAGTTCAAGCACATTGCCATCAAAGGAGCCCTTAGTCCCTGCAGTGCTAATTATAAACATGTCTGATTATGATGATATTTACAGTATAAAAATTATAAATTTTTAGTAGTTAAAAAACCGTATGTTTTTAGTACTTATCTAGTATCTATGCACGACGCACGTCCACGATTTCAATTATACTATAATGTAAAACACATAAATTTGGTTATGTGATAATAAATAGAAGTTGCATCTAGTACTATACATCCGTGGTTATGTAATACAGAAAAGGTCTCAGCACACATATGGGATCGGAAAGGGATCGTAACCGTAACGCCTTTCGCCTCGCTGTCAACCAGGCGTCAACCTACCGTATGCACGTGACGAAAGCGTATCAGCAGCGCCTGTACGTCAACTCGGCTACGGCTAGGCGACACCAAGCAACGTACGGCAAGTCATAGCAGGCAGAGACGTAAGCGCGGGGACGGAGAGACGTAAGCGCGGGGACGGAGAGACGTAAGCGCGGGGACGATGAGCCGTTGCAAGTTCGGAGCCTGTTCCGAGCGGAGGCGATTACGTTACTATTCCGATAAGTGTGCGTTGCAGTAGGGAGTTTAATACAAACCATTCTGAACGGCTCGAGGCGATACGGTTACGATCCCTTTCCGATCCCATATGTGTGCTGAGACCCAAAGAGTCTAACTCCAGGTAAGATAATTAACTTTTCCGTCACTGACGACGCTACGAGCGCCGAGTGGTATCTAGGTTACAAATTTTAGCTGTCGACGTAAATATATTTACTTGTTAGTCTCTTTTTATAAAGTAGAGTGGGTAATGTAAGCTAAACTGTGATGCAATTTAATAATACGATCAGATCATCAGATGCTATTTCTGCCAGAATGTGTTTTTAGAAAATAATAATAATTGATTTGAAATAATTAGTTAAGATCCATAGGTAAATAAATCTATTAGGTTCCTTTAGTATTGAAATCAATCGAAATTTTTAAATATAAAAAAAAAACAATAGAAATAGAAGGAGGTAACTACTTCATACGTTCTGAAAATCCCTAATTTTCTGGAAACCTAATCTCATAGCGAAGTATTTATTACCTATATACAAGACAAAAGACAAAATATCAAACATTATTTTCCAATTTTCATAATACTACCGTAGTTATGTCCGAACAAACTAACAGTAAAACAGTTTTATATTGAACCACGCCTGTTCCGTGTCGAGCGAAAATTGCTGGTATTGGAGTCAGTGTAAACTCTGTTATATTTTTAGCAAACTTTCTGTAAATTAAAAGCTCCATTTACGGATAAAGCGTGTGGTAAACATGTTATCTATACTATAGGTAATACTATTATAATAATATTATAAAGCGCGTCACACACGGTGAAGATACTACATCCTGTTACAAATGACCCGAAATTTTGTGGGTCATTTGTAACAGGATGGCGGTTCAAAAGGGGTCTTAGTACGCAATGACAAAAAGAAAAATGATGGTCAGAACGCTGATACCGGATACCTTAAAATACTATAACGTTTTATATTAGAGAATCTTAACATAAAATATTATAGTACCTATCTTCACCGTGTGTGACGCGCTTAAAGCTGAAGAGTTTATTTGTTTGAACGCGCTAATCTTGGGAACTATTGGTCCGATTTGAAAAATTATTTCGGTGTTAGATAGCCCATTTATCGGGAAGGCTATAGGAATATCATCTCGCTAAGACCAACAGGAGCGGAGCACTGCGGGTAAAACGGCGCTAGCACAGCTAGTTAAGGGTATATAATAGAATTGTTATGATTAGATAATAAATTCATGTTGTTAGGGAATTCGCTGAAATAAGTTTACCGATTTGAAAATACATGTTCTCGTTTTGTACGACAATACATAATTATGAATGCAAAAGTTTGTGAGGATAGATGTTTGTAACTCTTTTACGCATATACTACTGAATTGATTGCAATGAAATTTGGTATATTAGCTGAAGAACCAGAATAAAACAAAGGTTACTTTTTATCCCAGAAATCCCACAAGAACGGGAACTACGCGAGTTTTTCTTTGAAAACGCGAGCCAAGCCGCGGGCGGAAATCTAGTTAAGTTATGTATTCTATTTGGTGAAGAGAGGATAGACGATTATTAAATTTTTGGTGATTTTTTAATACACATTCGTAATTCGTTTTAATCCTGTTCTTATTTATTACGATTCAATGTTATCTCTAATTAGCAACCGAAAAATCAATAAAGACTCTTTTACATTTAAAAATAACTGAATCTATTTAAAAACAAGAACCTAATTGTATATTTACCACTTACCATTCCCCGATATTCGTGATCTAAATGTTTGGTGTTCACTACAAAGGCTGGCAGTGCAAATTTACAGACTGAAGATAGGAAATGCTTTTGCCAACTGATTTTTGTGTTGTGCAATTTGGAAATACTAGGATGTTTGTAGGATTTATAAGTAAAATAGAGAATTAAAATATATTCATAACAGAATAAACCGCTCTCTTTACTTGTATAAACAGTCTCTATCTTGTCATAGGCAGTAATTTTAACCATTTTATTTATTAAGTATCTACTTAGTACAAAACTAGTAGAAAAAGCTCGAAAGTTTTAAGACTTTTCACATAATTATTTTAATCTCACATTTTATTATTATTATGGTTCTTTTTCAAGAAAAATAGTTAACTACGGTAAGATTATTTTGTAAATTTCATCTACAAAATACATAAGATATAAGTAAATATATAAATTTTATATTCAAATAGATAATATGTATGTTTACGAAGTATTCGCATTGTTTGAGTAAATTGATATGATGCGCGTCGGATTACAGTTTAATAGCGTTTAACGGGAACCTTGAATATATATTCCATTGCTACCGTTTAGGAGAATATTTATTTATTGAAGTCTTTATAGTCCAATCTTTTACTTTTCTGTTTTTTCAGGCATTAATAAAACCTGGTCTTATAATGGTCACAAATCTACAAGGTACCTAGTATTAAAGGCCTCCTTAGTAGATTTGTGTGTTACAAAAAAGAGATAGTGAATTTAACCAAGCTTTAGTCTGATAGAGCACAGAATTTTCATTTTGTATTTTTGAAATAGAATTGCCCTCAAACGATACAAAATCAAATACAAAATACATTTCTTGGACTGAAATTTGCAGTATTTATTAAAAAAAGTTATAAGATTCTTTTCCAAAGTATAATGCGATCCGTGTGCAAGTATTTCCATTTCATCTTTGATTCAATAACTTGATTCTTATACGCTTAATATCATTCTTTAAAAGTTTCCACGAACACAATGTTCCTTTATCTTCAGAGCCAAGTTTCTCCATTCATTTCAAATAGAATTCCATAAATTGTAAGTTCGTAAAGTTTTTATAAAAGAATCATTCCGACGATTTATACAAGACTTCGCCACGAGTTGCGATATAAAACGAAATAAACGAAATAAGCAGCTTTCTATTTAGTTTTTATTTTTCTTTCAACTCTGAGGCTAACTGAATAAGTTCCGATAACTTCGCTTTGACCTCCGTTTACGGGAACGTGAAATTGCACCTCTGTTCCGATTAAACTTTTAAAACTTGTTGAAACTTAATGAATTTACTCTTTTATGGATCCTTGCAACGGTTTTATCGTAAATAGAAATGAAGGAAGAAAGTCGATGTTTTCTGTTTTCATTTCTTAAAAAGATCGTTCAGGAAATTGTACCAAGTATACCTACTATGTACTGAGATGTTATGAAATAAATGGGACCAAGAAATGATTGCTTCTAGGATTTTGTAGCGATGAAAATACGGTAACATCTAAATGAGATTTATCCCTAGAAGTACTTAGGTTCATATATTTTTAAACGACTTTTATAAAATATTTTGCTTTATGACATACAAAATCATCTTTTTTACTACGTCGCTACTGAAAAATGAAAATATTATTGATAATGAATGATGATGTATTGATGGTGATTGTGGCTTTGAAATTAAAATCCTTTCAGTTTGATGTGTTTCATTGCCAATGCTTTCAGTGTTTCAATGGATGTGTTTTTAATTAAAATGATGTACAAAGAGCTTAGAATTCATTAGTAACTTGTCTAAATTCAACTAGCTTGTATTAGTAGTAGAAGTCTAGTTAAAAGAATAAATGTTTGTTTGAATAAAAACACGAGGAAATAATCTATTCAGACTTCGTATGTCTTGAGTCGCGTATGAATAATTATAAAATACAGGAAAAAGTGCAGGACCACGGATTAGGTATGACGCATGCTCTCAGGAACTCAGGAACTTATGTAGATAAGTGGAGAGCAATAATTAATGACCAGTCTGTGCGATTTGAATGCAATTTACTGCAGGAACTGTTCTCATAAGATGAAGCGGTTTAGAAACAAATAAATAAAGAACTGTTTATAAAATATCATGCATGCACGTAGATTACGTTAGGATGATGTAAAATTCAATATCTAATGCAGAATTTTATGTGAAACTATCTAAGCTTTGTGTGTCATATGTCACAGCCAGAAATTAGTTAGTAAACTTTCATTTTTGCGACAGGTTTGGTGAATTTTGTTGTGAATATGGTATGTACATTTCTTTATGATTTCGGAAACGAACCAGAGGGAGACCGAGGCGGTAATGGATTGGTATTGTTCATAAAAAATTACATAGAGAGCCATTGTGAAATATTTGCCATTTTTGAGTAACTTATGTTTACTTATCAAATATGTAAGTATATAGAATTAGATAGGTATGCTATATATGTATATAGATATAACACGTGGGTTATCTACATATCAAAATAAATAAAAAAACATATATATTTTACATAATATATTGTAATATTAAAATTTAACATACATAATACGTTAAACTAAAACTAATCCATATTGCCACTCTATTTTATATTCAAAAGCGTCAGGAATTCACGTTCCAAATCGTCTCCGATCACAACACCCATATCCAAGATCTAAGTGTGAAATATTGGATCTGTGCGTCGACATCCGAGGAGCAATATACAGATTCCCTCCCCGCCATAACGGGCCATAACGTCAAGGTATTTCAGTATTACTTTTGAAACCCACCTGTGAATAGCCAGAGATTTTAAATTAGATAATGCGGATATATGTGATCAAAGAGTCGATAAATTATACGTAAATTGGATCGTGCTCTGAATTATTACCTACTCTTGGGGAATTGTAGACTTAACCTATTTTATATTAAACTCAGTCTGGAAATAATTGTGATTTTATGATTTCATACCTCTGTACTTCTGAAGACATGAAGATTATAACTTTCTATTGCTTAGGGAATGTCATATAGAGCCCATAGAGCTATTGATCTTGAGCCTGAGTCTTTGGTCTTACTCTATACATATTTATATTAACATTTTGATTTATAATTCGATTTATTCGTAATTCAATTGGAAATGATTGATATTATGTTCTATGTTAAAATAATCGATGCGAATGAAAAGAAACATTATCAAATGACTCTATCAGCAAGTTATTATATGACCCCAAACGTACTTATCAGTGACATCGCTAACTTCATGTGAACTAACTTTATAAAGTCCACGAAATGTTTTCAGTGTTTAAATTTCCATCTGTACACGTAACCAGTTTGTAATTCCTTAATTTTCTCCCGGATTAGTTCCCGCTTGTTTCTCAGGTAATGGGATGCTGTGGTAAGAATATCTCATTCGCTTTAGTTACAGAGATTACTTAACCAACGCATTGTTATTTGGTTCGTGAGTTCGTAGATAGACATAGTTTAAAGAGATTGTGGTGTTTTAATGTAAATTAAACAGATTGGAGGTATTATTGGATTTTTTTAGATAGGTAGATAATACAAGTTACAAGCCATTATAATTATTTTGTCAAACAGTTTCTTATAATTTTAGTGCAATGTTATTATTAGATTAGTTAGTTTTTGAATCTAGACGAAATGATAAAACTCGATACCAATCATGTCTATTCATTTATACCTTTAAGAAAATTAAGAAGCTTTAAGAACATCTTTACAAAATAAATAAATAAATTTACAATATAATTTTTTACATCCTTTTAATTATATTCAAAATAATGTTCAATCTATGTAGGAATTGGAAAAATCAAACACAAGCAAATACTTCAAATTCAATATTGAAAAGCGTCCACATTATTGAAAGGCCGACAATTCGAGTTCCGTAATAAGACTATTTCTCTCAAGATTTCTATCCTATAAACATAAATTGTATGAAAAATCAAAAATAACGGCACAATCGGAAATCAGGTCGGTCCCCGGCGACCCGGGTAAGGGTCTAAAGTTCGAGTCCTTTACAATCGAGATCCGAAGACAGATCTTATTACTATAAGGAATTTTCCGCATAATTAGACGTTTTTCGGATACGGAATTTGAAGTGTCGAATTGGAAACGCAGAATAATGTGTGTAGAATAAGAGGAAAGAGAAAAGAGCTTTAGAGAAAAAATTGGTTTAAATAAAAAAGCTTTTTCTTCTGCACCCAACCGATAGATAGTAAGGTTCACGTAAACGTGAGAAATTCTGATTTGATTCATGGCATTTCAAATTTTTATATCTTCAAAATAATATTATATAGATCTACTCGAAGTTTTTTCGAACCATCATACTACATATAACTTGTTGTACCTACCTTGTAATAAAGTAACAGCTGATTTTTAAAATGTAAGTTGTATTATCATTATTAATTCAATAGTTTTTTAATAGTTGATAAGTATTATGAAAATGTTTCTACATTGTGCCTGTCGCTAATCTATCGCAATTACTATGAAAAGCATCGTACAACGTCAAATCCTGAGTTTCGAAGTACAGGGTTAAAAATTTCATGCTCGTGTTATAAAGTCGTAATTAATACTAGTACCAAGTCAATTATCAATTCTAGCAAATAAGATATAGTCTTATTCACGTATATATTAAAGAAAAGGTAGGTATTAAACCCCGCAAACGTGTGGGTGACTCCCACGTTACATTACTGTTTATTTCTGAAATATTGCAAAAGGAATTCAATTTAGATTTATTGAGTCTTATATCATGATAATATTGAAATTTCATTAATTTTATTTTACTGTGGACAAATAGCTCAAATTGAGAGGTAAACGCCATATTTCGCAGGATTATAACTTTTTGGGTGTCAACAAGTAATTAAATTTTGTTTTAGAACAATTTTTAAAAAATATTATAAAAATATATTTAAAAAATAAATGCTACCATCCTACTTATCTGATTCAGCGTCGACTTATTTGTATATTAAATTAAACATCTGCATGTATAAAAACATAATCGGAACGGGACGGACTCTATATTATGCTAATAAGCTTTTTATTCAAAAGTTTAAATGACTCAGTAAAGTTGACTTTAAACATTCTCGCGTTCGTTTCCCAGTTGACATCGTAATTTGTCACATACAAAAAGTTTATTTTAAAACGTTGACTTAAATTGTTTACCACATAAAAAATTGTGAAACAAATAATACAACATAAGTAACTCGTACACGGTGTACATTTTTGGACTAGATGTTCGTTCAATTTTGCTTTTCCTGATCTTTCGACAGTATCGCAAACCTAATCATAAGCTGACATTTAAAGCTTGTATTTTCCTCGTGTGTATCAATTATGTAGGAAGTGTAAAACTATACGAGGATTTAATTATCCTGCTATCTATCGAAGTGTAGGATCCAATCTCAGATACGTGTAATCAGTAGAAGCTACTGTAATTGCCTCGAAGCGAATAATACGCACACGTGAAATGTGTCAATTTACGATATAGCCTGGGGATAATAATAGGTGTTGGTAAGTATTGTAGGAATGTTCAACGAAGAAGATTTGTGTTGGTTGACTGGATACGGTATATTTTGCATAGGTATAATTCAGCTATGTAAACAATATAACTTATTCTTTAATGAGAAAAGCACAAAGATTTATTTCATATCTAGGTTTCCACCCGCGGCTTCGTCCGCGCAGTCAAAGAAAAACCCGCATAGTTCCCATTCCCGTAGGATTTCCGGGATTGCGTCATTTTCCCGGGATAAAAATTAGCCTATGTCCTTTCTCGGGTATCAAAATATCTCCATTCCAAATTTCATGAAAATTGGTTCAGTAGTTTAGGCTTGATTGAGTTACAGACAGACAGACAGAGCTACTTTCGCATTTATAATATTAGTATGGAAGAAGTATCTACGAATTAAGATATTATAAACAAGAAATAAGCAACATTACAAGTACCTGTAGAGAACTAGAGAAACCTGAGTGATTAGTTTGTGATTAAACCTGAGCGCTCGAGGTGTAAATTTAATTTCTCTATCTGTGTACTATTAATTTTCTATTCATTTATCAAACGTGTTATTTGGAGGAGTTTAAATTAATATATGTACTTTTAAAACTAATATATATAATTGATCGTGAAGTGGGATGTGGTTTAAATTACCTTTATCTAACAATTAGAAATTTTTTAAGTTTTGTTACCGTATTACTGTTGAAAATGGTGCATGCAAAACCTCAAATTTAATTTTATACAATAGTAGTAACTTTCCACCGGCGCTTCATAGCTGTTTAGAAACTTTTGCCTATACACATTTCAAGAACATTATTTCGAAAATTACTGTGTCTATTCTATCTCTTTGATATAATGTCGTTTTGCCATAAAACAGCACATGAATACGAACACCTTTTGATAATATAGACTTAATGTGTTGTTGTAAGTTGGACTTGCCAACATCATAAGTATTTAAATACTTACGAAACTTATTTAAAAACTACATCAACCAAAGTATCCACTACAAATTAGCTATATTATACTACCATCATGTAAAACGCTATTAAACATAAGCTTTGTTTCAACTTTTAACGGGTCGGTGGAGCGCTAAACAGTTTACCGTTGAAGCTTTTAGTACTCGATAAAACTAAACGTTACATACGTGACTAGATTACCGGTGTTTTGAAGGGAATTTCAGCAAACAAGATGTTGGCGGTTTCAAAAATAAGTGAAGTCCTGTGTCCCCTAGTGGGGTAAGGGGCAGATGTGTATATTATATGTACATACATCTGTTTCACTGATCGATTTCCTTTAGGGACAATTAGGTGATCACCCTTCTGTGTCCTACCAGACTGAGATATTTTTTTTTCTTCGTCTCCACCGGGAATTGAACCCAGGACCTCTCGGTTCTACGCTCACGCGTCAACCACTGTACCAAGAAGGCGGTCAAAAATAAAAAGTCTCAAGTCAAAAATAAAAAATAAAAAATAAAGTGTATGCAAATAGGGTTCTAGTAGGTATACTGTTTTAAAAAGCGGTTGTTGATGTCGGTTGGTATTTCTTACAGGCGTGAATTTCAGTTCGTTAGTTCTTGGATTTTTTTAAGATTTAGATATTTGTGTATTAGAATTTTGGTACCTACTTAAAAGGAAAGTTATGTATAGGTACATGCAGTTTCAACAACTTCTATTGTTAGATTTAATATTATAATTGATTATAATGGAAAAATTCGCGTGATAACGAATGTATTATAAAAAGTGCGCAGAAAGTTAGTATTATCACAGATAATATTATAATAAATACTATACTAGGTATTACGTTATGCTTTAAAAGGCTAATTTTGTATAAAGCGTACCTACGTACCAACGCGTGTTTTTATTTACCAAAATGTAACAGATAGAGATAGATCATAAAACACAATCAAATCATTCAATACCAAATTACTACATTCAAAAACACGCTCCTCGATATCAAATAAAAATAAGAAAGCCAATCAATGAAACCTATACCTCGGTTAAAACCCACGTTTCTAACAAGTGCAGTTAATTGCCACACGAAAATAGGTCAAAGTTGTTCGGAAAAGAAAATAAACTTTATACTGCAGTATTGCCATTATGTTTGATGTTTGTTTTAACATTTAGAGTTTACTGTTTAAGTGATGTCGTTTATATAAAACTGCTTTAGACTTTGCGACATCCTTTTGTGTTAACGTTTAGACGTGGTTTTAAAACTTTAACTATTTTTGTAGATAAGGGTTAAATTCGCTTGAAAATACAAGAGATTTAATGAATAAATCTAATAAAATCTAATCTAATCTAATCTACTAAAATTACAGTAAATAGCTTTACTTAACTACTTATTAACTAATTAACTTAATAGCACGTGTATCGGTATTTGAATATTCATTGTTATTGTTTTTCTATATACATATTCTAACATTAGCCTATATTCCTGGCATTCAACTTTTGTATTTATAATATAAGTAGGAAAAAATAAACTAATAAATTTTTAGATCTTTTCAACAAATAAACAGCAATAAAATATTAAGCGTAATTTGTTCCACATTTCCATACTCTACAATTATTGCTCTACAACTTTTGGAACAAATTCAAATATTATTTACAGCAAAAATAAAAACGAGATTATTCGTAAAATTCAGCTTTTGACATCTAATGTACACCACTTATGTCTCCAAAATTGCTTTAATGACAAAAAAGACAGGTAGAGCCGGGGCGAACAGCTAGTAGTGTTATATCTCGAATGTTCATAACAGAATCACACTAATTCTCATGTTCCATCGTACGTGAAACATATTATGTGTAATCTACGCCGCCACACACGCTGCTATCTGGCTTATAGTAAGGCTTCCACTGTAGTAAAAGCTAAGCTATCTGAAAAGTAAGCGAACATAATATTGTATTTTGCTTGTGGTTATAGATTATTGTTTTCAATATCGAAATAAGTTATTTTTATTTATGGTATGTTATACCTACTTAGTAAGTATTTATGTCGTTATTAGTTCCTGCTAATGTAATTGAAAATAGTATTAGGTACATTGTTCTTTAATATAAATTTATATTGTTCATTAAATTATTCAATCTTTGTGGTCTCCACAATAAATTAGGGAATTTTTTTTTCAAACCCAATAGTAGATAGCAGAGCCCTGCAACGACCTATAAAAAGTTTCCAATAATATCTAATTAAAAACTATAGCTTCTCTCCTGTACTGGAAGATCTAACTCAAGAGTTGAGATACAGCAAAGAGCACTATACGGCTATAACGTCGCGAACTTTCCACGAGGAAAGCGCAAATATTACTTTTTCGTCCATTGAGTAGTCATATTAGCTAATGGATTGTACTTTTGGTGGTTTATCACCTTATTATAATTCTAGAAAGGCCAAACTCAAAATCAAATATATTTTTATTAAATTAGGCTTATTAATCTTTCACCCAATTTATAATGATCGATTTTAATATTATTTTGTTTACCTATAGAATTAAATTACTTTATAAACGATGAATTTTTAAAGAGTATAATTTAAAATTCGTAATGGTCGTTTACACACTTCTGGATATTATGTTCTATTAAGTTAGAGGTACTTTAAGTTAAGAAGTTAGTTTATCACTAGGTCGTGAAATTAGCCCTTGTTTTATAATTTTTAGGCTTCGACTTACTAACCATTACAATAAAAAAGTGATTAAACCAATTTTATAATCCTTGAACTTTTAAAAAATCTTCCACTTTGAATATCAGAATAACAAAAGGAGTAAAAATAAATATGCATAAAAATTTATGAGGCGGTCCGAAGTTCATCAGCTTGTGTAATTAAAGAGTGGAAAGAAAGCAATTTATTTGCATAAAAGCAGATATAGAATTATGAAAGGAAAAACGAGACATAAGAATAATATATACAGGGTTACTTGTAAAACACCAGCAACCTCGCAGGACAAGATAGCTAACATCATAAGTAACAACATTTGTTCTACGACTTTTGATAATTTGTTAGATTTTATTTTCATACAAAAATAAATATTCATTTAATTTTCCGTTTGAATATTATAAACTCTACGCGCATCTAAAATTTACGTTAACAAGAAGCGAACGAGAGAGGGAAGGGGGCTTCGCGTCGTCCTTTCGATAATGAATAGAACATAGACTTACAAATGTTAGGAGAGTACAATAAAAGCTTAAAAAATCATTTAAAAATAATTAATTGCGTTATGCCAAAAGTCGTAGAACAAAATATGTTGTTACTTATGATGTTAGCTATCTTGTCCTGCGAGGTTGCTGGTGTTTTACAAGTAACCCTGTATAAGTAAGTAATTTTATCGGAAAAACTTAATATATTGTACTATCCTACTTATATTGTAAATGCAAAAGTTTGTGAGGATTATGGACGGATTTGGACGGAACTTTACAGTACTAGTAAATGGTATATACTCGCTTTAGCCTGCGAGTCCAATCGCGAGTGAAGCTACAGCTAATATATTAATACCTTTATCTCAGTAAATCAATAAAATAATTATATAACACTCGAAAAGTTTAATATTAGTAGTAAAAATAAGCAGTATAAAGATAGGTATTCTTTCAGTATTTAAAATACCACAAGCAAATGAACGCGTTCAAAAACGCACATCACGTTATTATTTTGAACAAACTTGGCATAAACATCGCCATCTGTATTCACACCTTCCGAGAAAGGAAGTAATTGTAACGCTATTCGCGTAAACCAAATCCAATCTGCCCTCGTTACTTCACTTCTAACACCAATAATATTTCACGGTACAACGAAAAATTGACTTCCAAAGATTTTCATAAACATGAATTTGCATAAAAAACGATGCCGCTCGTTTGTATTCCTGAGGGTCGATTTGTAGGACTAAATTGACTCTTCTGTTAAAGCGTTTGTTACGTAAAATTTATTTGGCGACTGGTTTTTGTGTGGTTTCTTTTCTTATAGATAGGTACATGATGAAAGATTTACTTACATAGGTAGATGGGAATGTGTGCTTAAGCGTCCTAAAGTTTGGTAAAAAAAAATTCAGTCCTTGGTTAGTCTGTTGGTTTATTGTTTATTCTCTTGTTGTTATAGTAATGTTTGATTGAGAGCATTTATACAACGTAATAACCTGTGTTCAAAGTACCTACACTATCAAAATATGTAGGTACTTATGTACCTTTAAAATTCCTTCGTTGATTCCTTGCAAAATCAGCAAAAAAACTAAACTAATTCTAACACTTAATAATTTACTGTATTCATAGTTTGTATTAATGTCATAACAAACAGTTAAATGAAATAAAAAAAAAAAAACGTTATCCATACTGATATTATAAATGACTGTAACTTAATCACGCCTTAACTACTCTACCAATTTGCATGAAATTTGGTATAGAGAAAAATTTGATACCCGAGAGAAGACATAGGATAGGTTTTATCCCGGAAAACGCACGGGAACGGGAACTATGCGGGTTTTTCTTTGACTGCGATGCCGCGGGTGGAAAGCTATTAATTAATAAGAATTTAGATCCGTCACAAATAACTAGTCTAATCAGCTGTTATTTATCAACTCAAATAACATTTGAAACTCATTTCAACCATTAAATTTATCGTGTTCGACGGATATCGGCTAAATTAATCCAAAATAATTATATCGTTAAATAGAACATTAAGACGCAAGCGTAATTAATTGCGACAGTTTGAAAGTTTCTATAAATATGAACAAAATTGCTGGCAGCTTGCAAATTGAAACAGCTTATTTTTTGAAGAAAAAACTCAATAAAACTCTGTTGATAAAGCGCTTTTTGTGAAATTTTATGTTTTTGTATCTATATATGCTAAAAATTATTTATATTTTGTTAAGATTGAATATCGTTTGATTCCCATACAACAATAACGTGTTACGAATAATTATATAATAGAAGACCATAAAAGATTTTTTTACATGAATGTTTAAATTCATTGATCGTATCGTGTAGGTACAGCCAAATTGATTTATAAACCTACATGAAATATGTTAACTATGAGAAGTTTATAAGAAGTTTTAAAATGGTTAAAAATATTAACAAAAAAGAGAATATTAATTAAACTTAGTTACAAAATAATCTAAAACATTCTAAAAATATATATAGACTTATATGGTATTAAATGAAAATAATTGAAAGGAAATCTGTTCAAAGTCGTTATTTAACCACTAGCTGTGCCCGCGACTTCGTCCGCGTGGAATAGCGACTGCATAGTAGTTACTACTTTACATACAATTATTTAGTAAACACGTACTACAATAAACAATTCAAAGAATTGTTAATAGAATTTATTACTAATCTAAGCTAAAAAACTTACGTACTTTCCGGAAATCCAGGGCATTCTCCGGGGATATCCGGAAAATGCCTGTAAAATATCTGGAAAATCCCCCGGAAAATTTGTGAAAATGTCCGGGAAATACCCGGAAAATGTCCGGAAAATATCCGGAAAATGCGTGAAAATTTTCGGGAAAAGCGTGGAAAATGCCTGAAAAATCTCCGGAAAATGTATGAAAATGTCCGGAAAATATCCGGAAAATGCGTGGAAAATGCCTGGAAAATCCCCGGAAAATTTCTGGGAAATACCCAGAAAATTCCCGGAAAATAACCGGAAAATGCGTGAAAATTTCCGGAAAAAAGCGTGGAAAATGCCTGGAAAATCCCCGGAAAATGCGTGAACATGTCCGGAAAAAAGCGTAGAAAATGCCTGGATAATCCCCGGAAAATGTCAGGGAAATGTCCGCAAAATGCCGGGGAAATGCCTGGAAAATATCTGGAAAATATCCGGAAATGCGTAAAAATGTCCGGGAAAAGCCTGGAAAATCTCCAAAAAATTTCTGGGAAATACCCAGAAAATTCCCGGAAAATAACCGGAAAATGCGTGAAAATGTCCGGAAAAAGCGTGGAAAATGCCTGGAAAATGTCAAGGAAGTGTCCGGAAAATGCCTGGGAAATGCCTGGAAAATATCTAGAAAATGCGTGAACATGTCCGGAAAAAAGCGTAGAAAATGCCTGGATAATCCCCGGACAATGTCAGGGAAATGTCCGGAAAATGCCGGGGAAATGCCTGAAAAATATCCGGAAAAAGCGTGGAAATTGCTGGAAAATCCCCGGAAAATGCCTGGGAGATGCCTGGAAAATCCCCGAAAATGCGTGAACATGTCCGGAAAAAAGCGTGGAAAATGCCTGGATAATCCCCGGTAAATGTCAGGGAAATGTCCGCAAAATGCCGGGGAAATGCCTGGAAAATATCTGGAAAATATCCGGCATATGCGTGGAAAATGCCTGGAAAATCCCTGGAAAATTTCTGGGAAATACCCAGAAAATTCCCGGAAAATATCCGGAAAATGCGTGAAAATGTCCGGAAAAAGCGTGGAAAATGCCTGGAAAATCCCCGGAAAATGCGTGGACATGTCCGGAAAAAAGCATAGAAAATGCCTGGATAATCCCCGGAAAATGTCAGGGAAATGTCGGGAAAATGCCGGGGAAATGCCTGGGAAATGCCTGGAAAATATCCGGGAAATGCGTGAAAATGTCCGGAAAATGCCTGGAAAATGTCCGGAAAATGCCTGGGAAATGTCCGGAAAAAGCGTGGAAAATGCCACTTCAAATTTGCGAAGTAATTAAAGCAGACAACCAAAAAAAAAAAGAAAGCTAAAATCTTTCATATTAAATGTATAAGGGATATTCATATTTCAATTTTCATATGTAGATACTTAATGTATGGGAGGGTTTAAAGATAATTTTTTTGATATATCTCGATTTATTTAAAAAAATCGAGAAATATCAAAAAGCACAAAAGCACACTTATGCTGAGCTGTCTCCTTTTTGTGAGGGTCGTATAATGACACACCTTAATAAAAAAATACTGATTATCAATTTTATTTTCTCTACGTGCTTTTTTATGTTATTAAGAGGCCTGCACCACCGAAACTAGCGCCACCGAACATTTTATTTTTTTACTCCTTAACCAGATCAAATTTAAAAAATCTAGCTCGGTACTTTGCTAGTATATTACTTGTAGTATTTTTGATATTACTTTTCACTATTCTAACTGTTCATTATTCTAGAAAACTTTTGATTACCGCCAAAAGTGGTCACTTTTGGCGGTAATCAAAAGTTCTCCTAATTTACCGAATGCAAAATAATGAAAAGTAATACCAAAAATACTACAAGTAATATACTAGCAAAGTACCGAGCTAGATTTTTTAAATTTGATCTGGTTTAGGAGTAAAAAAATAAAATGTTCGGTGGCGCTAGTTTCGGTGGTGTAGGCCTCTTAATTTAAGTGTTATTGTTGCTATTTTCTTGTCGTGGTGCTTTCTTATTTATCTTTTACGGTTCTTTGTGTTTTTATGTGTGTGTGTTGTGCTGTCCTTGATAAATAAATGTTTCTTTTCTTTTCTTTTTTTTCTTTACTTAACGATTAACGATTACACCCTGTATATGAATGCCTTAGCAAATGTTCGCCGTGATTATTTAAATGATCATATTTTTTTTTTATTAATGAACCAATTGACATGAAATTATAAACACTAAATGACAAAAAAAAATTAACTGCAGTTTTGGGTTCGGGATCAATTTAATAATAACACCTGCTAATTATTTTTTACCTATTTTCATTGTATAAAATCGTAACATACTTAATTTCCTATTGTTCTATTAACACATAGATAATAATATCTTCCCAAGGTACTAAATTTTAATAAAAAAGTTGTTTTTGTTATTTATATCTAAAAAGGAGCTTTTTTAATAGACAGAAATAAACATTAAATTTTTATAAGTTTTATGGACGCTGAATGTAATGCAAATGGGCAAATATTAAAAGTAAAATTAGGTATTTAAAATAAATAAATGAAACAACTACCTATGTACCAATTACAGAAAAACTTCTTTTTCGGTTGAAAATTGCTGGATCATGAGTATAATTCTTTATCTCTTACCTTGGGCAGTCTGGAAGAGATCGCTAGTAAGCGATAAGACCGCCTTATGTACATACCGCGTTAATCCATTTGGTATGATTGTAAATATTTTACTTGGTGTGGTACGTATATTAAATTGATAAATAATATGTACTATCCTACGATCTGTACCGCGATAGCCATAACGATAATAAGTTGTGAGTGCAATATTTACGTTTCAAAATTACATTTTTTTATGGTACTAAAACGTAGGTAGATTCTCACGCACGCACGCTGATACGTGGTTGGCTGCCCCGTCTCTCATTCCTGAAAAATATATTCTCAAACTACCCAAGATTCTTCCAATGATTGTACCATACGTTGGACATTAACTTTAGTCAACAATTGACCACGCGCAAGGATACTAATTCCTACTACATCCTCACGCAAATCATCAATTTTTATGAATCTGTAAATAAAAAAATCAAAAGATATCTTTACCTAATTTTATTAAAAAGCTACTAACAAATAAAATTTTATCAAGAAGTAAAGTGACCTTCTTTGGGCGTGTTATACATAAAAATAGAATTTCATCATTTTCTTATTTTGTCTTAACTTCAATTCTAATTAAAAACATGAGTCTAACTATATAATTATTATAAAGAATAAATATAAAAGCTACAACTTACCTTTTGTGGGAACGCAAGAAGGATTTTTTAAAATGTCAACAATGAACACAATCTCATATTACCAATATTAACTGTTAAATGGTGTCTTGTTTGACATCAAATAATAAACATTTACCCTCACTTCACATAAAATATAAGCACCTGAAGTGGACTCTGGGAAGACATGGGTTAAAAAGATAAATAAATAAGTACAATTAAAAACCCCACCAACATCATATTATTTAAATTATAAATTTGCAAGAAGCGTTAATATTATGTAAATTGATTTGATTTTAATGAATTCTCAATAGATGGCGCTATTTCAAATTTGTCTTTATACTATTTAATTCATTAAACTGTTTCTCTGCCCAAATTACGTAAATGACATAGTTTTTATTTTGTAAAGCTAGATAATAGCATGGCTTACTCGAAACCAACATTTAAACATGAGTCTTTAGATTGTACGCTGTCGTAGTACACGGAATATGTAAGAAAAATAAAGGTCCACAGCTCCTCCCCCGAACGTGATATCATGATAACCCCTTGTCTGTTATAAAATCTTTAGAAGAACGATGTCAAAAAAATCGCATCTGTGGACCCCGCTCCTGGAGCTTGATTATACTAGGATTATACCGTGACGTACCTTCTGTCTACGTGTGTACTACGTACTTATGTTTAAACTATCCTCACCCGACCTCTCAGGAACATTAATGCAAAATTTGAAGTTAATCTATGCAGTACTTTCTGAGATTAGCTCGGAAATACATACAGACAAACAGACAAACAGACAAACAGACAAAAATTCTAAAAACTATATTTTTGGCTTCTATATCGATTATAGATCATGGATTATGTATTCTTTTAAAAAAATATTTAATGTACAGTTTTGACTTTCCTACGATTTTATTATATGTATAGATGAAAGACATCTACGTTTATACAACGCACACAAACACACAGATTAATTTTGTCTCTCTTCATTCATAAAACACAGCGAAACATAAAATACATATTTCAAAAAGATAAAAGCCTACATCGTTTATAATGCTGCAAAAATAAATCTTCCCATTTTAGATTCCGTCTTGCAAGAGTAGTAAGTTTACTTTAGTCGAGCTGTGCTCAAAGAGCTTGCCTTCAAATTACTGAAAATTTACGTTCAGTAAGCTATTTTAGAGATTTCACAGTTGACTGAAGTCTGTTTATGTTGCATCAAATATATGTGAAAATGGGAAGATATATCATGTTGAAAATGCGATATTGAAGTGAAACTTCTTCATCGGGGTTGGAAAAAAATTTAGTGTAAAATTTTTTCGTTACGCGTGACATTTTTGTTACGCGCCATCTTTTTCTTATCCCTACCACGTGTGTTATTTTTCTGTAAAGTTGCATATAGTAAATTAATTTTTTGTAAATAAGGTCATAAAGAAGTTTCACTTCTTACGTGTGTACACTAGTACACACACACATTTTATTTACTTAGGTACTTCGATTGCAAAGTTTGACTCTGGGTCACTTTTATTGATATGATAGATTGGTTGGTTCGAAAATGGTTAAAGGAAATCGTTCTCACTTCTTTCTTGAGATAGTAGTGGGTCAGCGAAGAAACCTGGAGATAAGTATTTCCTTATTTTAAGCTTAATTTTCAGCTGAACAGTACAGGAAAAAGACCATTCACCATCTCCATTTGTCAGTAAAATATGTGATTTTTTTTCTAATTTTATTTTAGTCTTATTGATAGAGTAGTTAACTTCAAGTACGCATTAAACTTTTTTAACACGCACTATCAAAATTCAATCCTATCTGAAGACATTATTGTGTAGTCAGACACAAAATACTTTATCCATAAAGAATTTCTTCTCTGTATATTGATCCCATACCTCAATTTAAATTTAATACAAACAATTTACAATTTAATCAAAATTTACCTCATTAATAAGATGTAGCAAGCATGCATGAATTGCTAAACCAATATTTAGCACCTAGCAACCGCTAATACGTGCGCTATTTACCACGTTATAATCAATTCTAAGGAAGTTTACGTAACAATATCTCCATTGTTCCCTTATTTTGTACATTTGCGAGTATGGAGAGAAATTGCCAAGTAATAATGCTAGGTAATGCAATGTGGGCAAAGCTAATATTAGCATACGAGCGTAGGCGAACGAAATAAAGGTTTACAGTATACAGGGTGGGATTTTCTTATGCCACCTGGAGGGAAAGTAATCATACTGTAGATAGAAAATTATACTTCAAGAAAAAATTCCTTACTTGACAAGAAAGAACTTGAAATTTAAGATTATACAAGTGATAACTGCGTTAAAAACAACCGACTTCAAACTTGCACTTGCATCATTTACAAATACAGACAAAAATGCTCAAAATAAAAACTACTGGGCCTATTCGAATAAAATTTTTATGGGACCAATTCGACACCATCCCGCATCGAACAAAAAAAGAATCACGTAAATTGGTTCAGAAACCTCGGAGTAATCGGTGTACATACATAAAAAAAAAAACATACCGGCCGAATTGATAACCTCCTCCTTTTTTGAAGTCGGTTAATAAATTATAAGGACTCACGCATAAATTTGAGATTTCATTCTTATTCCTACTATTCCTACTAATATTATAAATGCGAAAGTAAATCTGTCTGTCTGTCTGTCTGTCTGTTACACTTTCCCGCTTAAACCTCTCAACCGATTTTGATGAAATTTGGCACAGACAATCTTTACACCCTGAGGCTACGTTTTATTGCGAAAAATACCACGGGCGAAGCCGGGGCGGACCGCTAGTACATAATATTATAAGGATCAATATCCTAACGGACGATGAAATAAAAGAACAAGGTGTAATTTTACAAGATTTTAGTCAGTTCGATTCCCAGGTGTGGCAAGAAATTTTTCGAAATTTTTTGAATGCAGATCTATCTTTTCAAGGTTGATGTCATGTTTTTAATTGTATTAAGAGTATAAATTTGTCTTCAGGTGCTACAAATTCAGATGATTTTTCTATCTACAGAATTAAGAGCATGCTTAAATTCCACCCTGTATTGGAATACATTGTTAACGCCAACGTAGGTCGAATGGATTCTATTATTTATTTTATGGGTATGCAGAGAGGAATGCGATAAAAATGTACCACATTAAAATGTTTAGAGCATCTACGAGTGTTTCATGTGACTGTTAAAGTGATGATGGGATGGTTGGATGATTATGTTTTCTTATCATTTTACCGTTTTAGAATACCAGGCCTTCTGGGTGTAGAAAAATAGTAGGTATAGTGTATTTGAGAATTACGAATATTTTAACCATTGTTTATAAATAAACTTTCGCATTTATAATATTAGGCTTTAATCCATAATCCATACTAATATTATTATAAATGCGAAAGTAACTGTCTGTTTGTCTGTTACTCATTCACGCCTAAACTACTGAACCAATTTTCATGAAATTTGGTATGTTGATATTTTGATACCCGAGAAAGGACATAGGCTACTTTTTATCCCGGGAAAATGACGCAATCACGGAAATCCCCCGGGAACGGGAACTATGCGAGTTTTTCTTTGACTGCGCGGGCGAAGCCGCGGGCGGAAACCTGGTGCTTAATATTTATGAATTTTTATAATATTTATCGACTTAAGATCTATCCTACAGTATCTAAATTCAATATCTATTGGGTTTCTTAATATTATTATTGTTATGTTCTCGTCAACATGCATACGCTAAGAATTAAAGATCATTTGAATCGATCAATAAATAGAAGTCTTCAAAAGAAATATCAAAAGACATCAAAGGATTTTCTTCGCTTACTATGTCTTGATTTTAGAGCTATATCGTAAAAGAAGGCAACCTGCTAACCTGCTAATCTCATGATTAACTGGACCGATTCAAAAAAAATTACCATTGCATAGCTACATGATTCCTGATTGCTATGGGTTTACAATGACCACGGGCGAAGCCGGGGCACACCGTTAATTTAAAGGTATACAACAATTAACGTGTTCTAAAATCGTATAGTTATAGATAGTGAAGTTAAGATCTAAGAAAAATTTTGCATCTTAGTTCGAGAAAATTGACATCCGCCATCTTTATAACGTGCTAAGAGACTGTTGTCATCAATCAACTTGAACCCTTCAGCACCTTAATATTAAGGTGAAGCCTACGATAACGTTGAGTTATACCCGCGCAATTATCTTTTATTGCTTGTGCCGTTATTACCCGCCTTAAGTTCGACAATAAATTGCTTGTACATAGCCATAGGGATGGTCCATGCTAGGGTGTTTTGTTTTTTCGTTTTTGAGGTTCTTTAGGATACCTAACGTCGTTGCTATGGGCATGGAAGAGTGATCTTAATAAGAAGAAAGTAGTAGGCATATTAAACTGTTCTCTTTACGTAGCGTGAAAATAGTCGTGTTATAAATGATTCCTAAATGAGATTTGTGGAAAGTAGATATGGTTCATTCCGACTCGTAAGGAGTTATTGCGTTGGAATCTAGATGATAATCGTTAGAATGAAAAGAAATTCGACCGGGCAATCCTTATACCTGTATATAATTTGATTAAGAATGTTCTATAAACAAACTATAATATAGACGTTATAATAACAAACAAAATGTGTCAAATGAATTCACACACAGCAATACAATTATATTTCACCGAAATACATAAACGACGAAACGAGCTTGTGAATTTTTATGGAAGAAATATTGTAATACGATGACGCTTGCTAATATGAAGATCGTTGAGTGTTTTTTCGTAATAACAATTTGAGGGTCTCATAATAATATTACATATTTGCTTTTTATGACATTTGCGACATTATATTTTTCTGGTTCTTTTATTCAGGGAATTTATTGTATATCATGTGCAGAAAATAATAAAATAATGGTGTTATAGGCTTAATTATCCTCTTATAAAACATGTACTGTAATAGGAAAATGTTTTCGTGTGAATACATGGTTGTGGTTTATCTATGAAAATTATAAGGATCATCTTCATTATCAGCTTCATATATATTTTTAGTTTATCTGCAGCTAGTAAGCCAAACAAATGATTATGTCCGTATCATCCGTATACAATGTAACATGACACAAATGCGATACATCTTTTTATACATTAAATTGGAGTTGTAACAAAAACAAAAAAAAAAGACGTGTGGCACTCGAGGACTGCCGCGGTAAAGCTATTGCATGCTATGCCTTCAAGCCACACCTCCGAGCCCGTCAGAGTGGGGAGCGTGAGGTTGTTTCGTTACGGAATTTCTCGATTCGGTCTCCGCGCTCAATGCCCGCGATAGAAGCTATGCAATAGCTTAAAAGAAAATAATCATCTATTTGCGAACTCAAGACTTAACTTTTAAAATTTTTAACCACTGAGCAAGCAATGTTTATTGTTTACATCATTTTGAAATTGATATTTATTGTATGAAAGAGATACTTAAGCACAAAATGTCTGCTGTTGATGTAAAGTGAGGTATCAATCCAGGAGTTCCGCTGCTAGACGTTTGATAGATCGTTAATATCCGTGGTAACTTTTCATGATAATATTTCTTTGCTTTGAGAGAGTTAAGTGAATTTATTATATTTTAAAGTGATTTATTCTAGATAATAAATTTGTAAGGAAATATAAATATATCAACGGACATAATATTATTATGCTAGCTATATATTATATAAAATTCACGCGTTCGACAGTTAACACGTCTTTCGGCTCTACGACGTGCTACGACACTCTACGAGTCTACGAGTCTACGTGTTATGTCTATGATCCCTTGTAAATGCAAAACGACACCCAATCTTTTAGAATATTATTACATTTTCATGGTTGATGGATTGGGATGGTTAGAAGCTTGGAAAAATACAAATATTCATTTTTGTAGATAAAATTTAACTTTAAGTTCTGATAACGGATATACGTATTATACTTATGCGCTTGCTGGCTGAAATAATAAAAACGAGTATATGGATGGAGTGTTTAAAATGTAGGTATATAATATCACAGATTACTAAATACGTTATATGACTGAGTTTTATATTCAGTTTTATGTAAAATATTTTCATTATTTCTTTAATATTTACCTTTGAAATACTTTTTTTCAGTTCCATTCTAACTATACCTTTGTGTGATGTTTTTGTGAGTTGTCGTAAATAACACACAATGTATTCTCAAGATTTGTTTGAAAAAATATTTGTAACGTGTAAATAATATTCCCAGCAAAGCCTTCCACGAAATACAGTAAAATTCATCATTGTTCGACAACGCTTCCATTACATTTGGATTACATTTCAATATAGATCAAAGCGAAAATGATAAGAATGTTATGTGAGACGCCCTGAAAGGGTTTATTTGAACATTTCGATATCACGACAGTATACACGTCTTATATATAGGAATTTGAATATGTCGATCTTTGAGCTTGAAATCTATAGAGATATCTTTGTTTATGTGATGTATGTCAAGTAGTTGTTAGCCTTTATTTATAATCTCAACTAAAGGTTCGACCCGGCGTCACCTTGGTACATGTTTACGTTTTCTCTCCATAAGAACCATTCTGTATTTCAAGTAATATTGTAAAAATGAATTAACGAAATCGGTTCAGCCGTTCTCAAGATTTGCGCTTACCAACAATTTAGCGTTTCATTTTTATATAAGAGATAAAAAATTACAGTCAAGAATTAGTCGGAATATAAAACAAGAATAACAATGAAATACCTTGTTTCAATAATTTCTAAAATAGAAACTTTATTCCTGAAACAAGGCTTATAACAATAAAATGTTCTCTAAAAACCGATACTTTTTCACTGCATAAATTAAAAGGATAGCAAATACTTACATTTTTTGCGTATAGCACTCAAGGAATATCAGTTTCTCATGAGGGTCATTAACTAAACGCTGATCAAACTGTATTGACATTTCGTACGGAACCCACTACGAGAGCTGTTGAGTTTTGTGGACCGAAGCCTCGTTTCTGACACTTGATCCCTACTTAACGTTATGTATATCGAAGTTATATGGGAGAATGTCTTGTGATGTTTCCTGGATAATATGGTGGATTTATGCTGAATATTATTTTTAAGAATGATTATTTTTTTTCATGATTTATTTTTCAGTTTGGAAGTGTACAAATTTCTTTACATTTTTGGATAATCTCAAATGTCAATTCGTGTTATCATTAAAATTATCATTTTATTTAAATTTTGTATCCATACACACAATTTGTAGTTATTAACACAAATAAAAGTTTAAATATTATGTTTAATTTAGCAATAGGAATGAAATTCACATGAGAATTTGAATAAATTAGATTTGATTTTTTCCACATGTTCATCAGTTTATTTACTTACTTATCTATTAAGAACTTACACATACAAGTTTAGGTACGCTACGTTATAAGTGTCTAGACGTTACCCAGTAGTCTATCTAAACAGTTTGAAGATTCCACACAAGATTTGTCTAAGAATTCAAAACAAAATAGCACGTTGATTGATGACGTGCCAACCCTTTGAGGGATTAGTTCCCAATAATGATGAATAGAGCCACTATATTACCGCGACACCTCAAGATTTATGGCTGTTTACTTAACCGATCCATCTCGGAGCACTTGTGAGACGAGGTTAATTACAGAATCCCATATCACGTTTGAGTAAATCGCTTATCTTTAAAGGACAATTTTTTAAACGTGAGACGCTTGAGATTTTAAATTTGAAACAGAAAAGGTATGGATAATAACTCCGTGATCATCTTGAAGATTTTTTTGAAGAGAAACGTAACTGTGTAATGATTTTTTGTAGCAAATATGGGTATTGAATTTCGTCTGAATACCGCGTATCGTGGTATTATTAGGGTAGGTATCTAATTTTGTTTCTACCTAACAGGTTTTAAATACAAATAGTATGGAAGGTGATACAGATAAACAACTGCTCAATTTTAACGTTGTAAAAATTTATATATACAACATAGTACCTAATATACTATACCTATACCTAATCTAATATAAAAAAAAATGTAGACCGGTCATTACGCAAATCCCTGAATGGTTTGAACAGAAAGTGCTCGAACATTATACCTACCAATGAAATGGTCCTGATATTTTAGTATGTAATACTATCTTATTTTTAACCGACTTCAAAAAAAAAGAGGAGGTTATCAATTCGGCCGGTATTTTTTTATGTATGTACACCGATTACTCCGAGGTTTCTGTACCGATTTACGTGATTCTTTTTTTGTTTGATGTGGGATGGTGTCGAATTGGTCCCATAAAAATTTTATTCAGATAGGCCTAGTAGTTTTTATTTTATCAGCATTTTTGTCTGTATTTGTAAATGTTGCAAGTGCAAGTTTGAAGTCGGTTGTTTTTAACGCAGTTATTGACTTGTATACAGCAATATACTTGCGTACATTAATCGAAGGTCATAAAAGGACAATATAAATATGTCAAGTATACTCCTATAGTACTTTATTGGACATCGATTATGCTTTCTAATAAATTAGGTCACGCACAGGGCATCGCTGGCCAGTTCTTATGTTAATCGTTTCTCTTTACTCACGGGTGATTTGATTTTAACGTTTTTCACAAAGCAATAGGTGTACATTATATTTGTAACTCTCCTTTTTACTTTACAGGGGTTTTAACTAATTTTTACGTCGATTTGTTAAGTATTTTTTACGTAATCATTGCATGCAAAAGTATGTATAAGTCTCTTTCAGCCTAGTATACAGACGTTAAGACACCCTGTTTGTTTATATTTATGCACTATTAGATACTTATAACAGAAATATGTATTAAAAAGCTGATTATATCTATTGCATTTTCAGTTTTCTAACCTTATACATTGTAACGTTAATATTTATTTATTTTATTTATTTATAATTCTTTATTGTGCAAAATATGTACAAACAATAGTATACTAAAGGAAGTAGTAATACAAAAGCATAAATTGCCCAAAAGGCGGCCTATTGCTAAACAGAAATCTCTACCAGGCAACCTGGCGGGAGAGGAAATGCAAGAAGATTATGGGATAGTGCAAAAATACAAACAAAGTATTAATACAAAAAAAAAATTATATAAACATAATATATACCTACATAAAAATAAACAAATACAATATCATAAATACAATACTACACTACAAATACATAAAATAATACATATAAACATATATACATACACATACTAAAATAAAATAAAATAAATATAATGAATAAGACAATGAATGGCTTCAGAAGGCATACAGGAAGGCAAGGAAAAGAAGAAACAAAAGGGAATAGTAACAGAAAATTGAAGAAGCTACTGTTGGGATAGGTATAATAGATATATATATAATATATATTGTTTCAAATATTGCTATAATAAAATATTTCTAATATCATTTTATTCATAGCATAATTTTCCAATCTATAATCCCTACCTACATCCTACGATCCTAAAACCTAACACACTATATTTACTCTACTAAACAAATAGGCCGTGATATTTAGTATTTACCCAGTCAAAAGCCAAAGGGTAAAAAGTTAAAAAGTACCCGAACCATGACCACTCGTATTTATTTTACCTTCATATTATTCAGTCTCGGTAATATGGGATTACGATCTTTTTGGGTTCCACATTTATATGTATATATGTAAACTAATATCTTTTCGAAGAAATAACTTAACTTCAAAGAAATAACTTTTAAAAGTAGTGAAGATACTCAAAATGAATAACGGTACAAATTTCCGTAACTATTATTCAAAATTAATTAAAATATGATCAATTAAGAATTAAAATTTCATTTAAGTTCTAGCATCATTCAAATATGCTGCTCAATTTTGAAGGTATTTGGAAAGGGTCTGGGGTACAATTACTCGGAAGGTGCCCCTTTTAGAGAGAAACGTGATAGCTTTCCTAGAAACACCCTTGGTACTTCGTTTGTGAAATTATTACTTCTAACGTGACTCTGCTCGCTTTTTTCGGTATGCAGATATAAAAAAATATATATATGTATATTAAAAAAATCTCAAGAGTGGTCAGTTTTTTTAGGCATTTTATTCATTTTTACGTATAAAAATGAATACAATTATTATACACAATGGTATTATAACAGTACAAACCTAATGAATGTTGTTTCTAGAACTGTTCTAGGAGCTATCTATACGGATAATTTTTATTCAGCATTTTATGCAGAACCTCTTGCAATAAACTATTACCTTCTTATCTATTTAACGATAACCGGGGGATAAGCTGAGCTGAAAAAACATGATTTGGGAAAAATAATATCGAATATGATATTGCGTATTTTGTAATGTGGATTTAATACATTAATCTTTTACTCAGACTCGAGTATTTTATGTTCTTTTCGTAAATTACGTTCGTGGATAAAGGGTGCTTTAATATTTAAGTATTGTAATGGAAAGAATGAAACTAGGAGCATTATTCGTTCTTTCTGAAGTAAATGCTACAATCGTACCTTATTGTTCAATAATGTAACGATTGAAAAGCACTTTTAAGAGTTTTAGCTGGATGAGTAGTAATAGTAATGATTTTTGAAACGAATGCTTTCAACAATGGATTGAGCTTCTTAAGCATGGAAAAAAAAATTAAAATGAAATAAAATACACTCTTGAAATCTTATGATATGTTTATTATGTTATTTACATATTATCCCATATCTGGAACTAGCAGTGCCTCGTGTTTTTACCGGCATTGCTCCGCTCCTGTTGGTCTTAGCGTAATGGCCTATAGCCTTCCTCGATAAATGGGCTATCCAACACCGAAATAATTTTACAAATCAGACCAGTAATTCCCGAGATTAGCGCGTTCAAAAAAAAACAAACAAACTTCAGTTTTATTTATTTATTTATATTTATTTAGCTTTATAATTATTATAATACTAGAATAGATTCGGGCAAACCAAATTGGCTGGTACATTAAATCTACGTTTACTACAAATATACCAAGAAAGTATCCTAAGACCTAGTTTCCAAAGGTGAACGATCGCTTTGAAAGCGCAATCTGTTCGTTCATCACGACACCTCACTTCCTGCACTACTCCCTACTTCCTTTCGCCCTTGCTTTACACATAAGACGTATTGTCGATATGGTCTTTAGTCTAGATTTAGTTTTGTATTATTCTTGAGGTAAAATATGAAGGTAATATAATATGTTACCGAAATGTAGATGTAAATGTGTAAATAATTAGCAGAGATTGTAAATCCGCCTAATGTCATTTTCATCGACACACAGAAAACAAAAAGTATGGAGTGGCTGGAATATATTTCAACATTAACCTTTGTTTATCATAAACACACAACAGTTGAGGGCAATTACCCGAATGTTTTAAATGAGATTTTCAAGTTAATTCCTCGTTCATTCGGCGTGTGTCATCCTCCATACATAAGTAGGGTGTAGGAGTAATCTCGACTTTCGAATTTGACAGTTCGCGGGAAAACATACGCTGTCAAAAAGTGTCACAGATACAAATAAACTTTCATAGTAAATGTTAATAAAAGTTAAGAACTCGCTCTTACGAATATTGTAAGGTGTGTGCGCATAATTGATTTTCATACGGAGAAATGCAGAACAATAAAATCTACAGGGAAAGCCATAAATGTTTTATACTCATACGGGTTTTTTCAAAGAAATGCTAAGGCTTGTACCTACTACGTATTTTTATATCTGTGATTATAGACTACGACTTAGCATTAATGGCCTTAATTTATTGTGTGATATTCATTTATCACTTTAATACATAATACAATGTGTAATAAGCTGTAGTGTTGGTGTACCAAATTCTTATATTGTTAAATTTGTATTACTAATATCTTTTTTCTGAAATAAATAATTCTTCATTTTAATTTTCATTATTTAATGAATCATCGTCCGGTAAAACCCATACCCGTATTATTCAAAGGTAAATTTTAATAATACATTGGAAAGGTTAGGAAACTGTGTCGGATCAGACCCTATTAATTTGCATGTTTTTGTTACGATTACCTATTACGAAGCGAACAGTTGGGTTGGATTATACCTGCCATACTTTAGTTAATTGTGCGTAAATGACGACTGGATTATTGGTCATTAATCATCTTAATGCTTTATGTAATTATGCGGTAATTAACCCAGTTTCAAGGTATTTTTGTTGAGATAAATGTCATTTCTAGTATATACTTTGTTATACCATACCCGCGATGTCCTCTCTATTAACAGCTCGGAGCACAGTAGAGTCATGTTCGTAGTCCCCTGCTACAATGGCAGTCAGACATAAACTAGGCTTTTTTCGCAGGTTTCTATTGTATTCTATGGTATTTTGTGCAAGAATATGTATAATTAGAAATTAAAAACTTTTTAACGGAATTTAAACCCGATATAAGCATTACGTAAATTTACTCTACGTTTCGAACACTTTACAGCGAGCGTGGTTACTGAGGTACACAGGGAGACCTGTATAAACCACTAATATAATAAATAAATCGTGTTTAAAATCCGTTAAAAGGTTTTAATTTCTAAATGCATACTACTAAGGTAAAACAGAATTAACTATGTATAATCTGTAAATATTATCCTATGAGTATTGAAACTTTACTTTCTGCTTTCATAGACTTGTCCTCATCAAATAGTAATGGTTCTGTCTATTAAGCATTGAAATTGGAAGACCTGCTTATACTTAGGAAAACTTTTGGGTATCATGACGATACATTATTAATTGTTATACTGCAATTATGTCTTGTTATGGTTATAGCCATATTGGATTATATAACTTATGTTTATGCCTTTGAAATTATTTTTAACAGTCTTTTTTATTGAGCACATTGACAATTTACTAACATAGGTTTAGTAACAATCTTGGCGTTTAAAATATAGTGTCAATGTAATGGACTTTACTAATTAATTACTTGCAGCAGTTTTACCCGTATTTCTCCGCTTCTATTGGTGTTAGCGTGACTATAATAATGAATGAGCTATCTATATACTGAAATAATTTATCAGATCGGACCTGTAGATTTCAGCTCTATAATATTAGTAAGTATATATTTTTATCCAGTTACAATGGACAAATGTCAGCTTTTAATCCCAGACGGCTATCTTAACCATATATTCATGCCACCAATCAAACAAATTGAAATACTGATACTAAAGCTAAACCGAATCCTGTATAAAACCGATACGGTAGAGAAACACTTGCCACTGTAAGTAATACGATATACTTTATATTTATATTTTGCGTATCACATTTACAAAAATGTGATACGCAAAATATAAATTTAAATATCGTCACATGGATCACGTCCATCTTGATCTCCGATTAAACGTGGCTCAGTGAAATGGAAGGAAAATTACGTATCTTTATTGAAAGTCTCAGATATTTCCCTGTCGTGGCTAATGGATGTAAAGTCTATCGAAGCGAGCTAGCGGTCAAGGTCGCCCCACACCTCCTTGGTGGCTAGGGTTGTCAAAAGTCTCAGATATTTATTATTATATTATAATTAATATGTATATATTTAGTTATCAAGTACCTACATACATTATTATCTAAGGTCTCTTTACGTGAAGGTCGAGATAGTCATTGTTGTTGATTATTGTGTACAATTTTGTGCCGTGAAAAAGAGACTCTATTACATCTTAACATCATCAAACACTTTCAATTCACGTTTAGATGTCGATAAATGCCGACCAACTCAGTACGAGTAGGAAAAAGACATAATAGTTTACAATGAGCTTATAAGCTCGTTATGATGCTAATATAAATTAACATAATTAAAATTTCGATTTTAAGAATGAAAATTTCAGTAACCCTTAAAACATTAACAATGAGAATAAAGATTAAATTAATTAACAAATAACTTATTACTAGCAGCCCTACTCACCCCACGGTGACGTTTTAAGGAAATTGTTTTGCGAATTTCCCTTTAGTTTTTCGTTAAAATTGTGTTTAATGTCCTGATGGGAGTTTAATCTTGGGAGACAACTGATCAAAGCTATTAATATGGGCTCAAATAAATTATTATAAGCCATTGAAATGGAGTTTCATTTAATATTGGAAAGGGATCAATGGAATTTATTTAGGCTTGAGAAGTCAATGTTATGTTAGTGATTTGTTAATTGAATATGGTGTTTAAATTGAAGACCTTGTGGGTGAGAAATTAATTTATTGATGGGTGTGTATTGTAGCTTATGTTTTCAGAGTATGAATCTGTTTTATCGATTTGTGTTGTACTGTTTCCACGAACGAGTAGCTTTGTATCATTTTATCCATAATACTCGGGTACCATCATAAGGAAGATACCCGGTCCTTTGGAAGGCTTACGTGGGGACACGTATCCAACACGCAGAAGCCCTTTAGAGAACTTTACTGTGTCGTGGGACACCAGCCGCAGCCTGCCCATGACTGCACTATAATAGAGATACAGTCCTAGGCAGTCCGCGGCCGATGTAGGACTATTTCGAGATATGGAAAGCAAAATAAACTGGGCTATGGAATGGGATGTTAAATGGGCCGGTATTTGGGGACTATTGAAAACTATGGCATCTGCCTTTCTACTCAAAGAAAGTAAAAAATATGTTGGCAGGTGGTGACTCGCCCTCTCACTGTATGGGCCCCCGAAATAATGCGACAAGGGGGCAACATATTGTGAGCAGCTAAGGGTGGAGAGGCGTCCCTGGACTTTAAACGACGATCACGCGCTCCCTGAGGGTCCAGCATCACGTGCCCACTCGCCACTTACGCTTCGCATCCACCCTTCGAGCTAAAAGCTCTCGCGACTCCACTCTGGCCGGCCGGTTAAGGCAAGCCAGAGGTGGGGGTCCTGTCCTCGTCAGGCTTCACTCCGACCGGCCGGTGAAGGCAAGCCGGAGATGAAGACAGGGGCCTCCCCCGGGAGCACTCGGTTCCCGCGGGGTCGCTACTCCCCGACACCCCGCCACAAGGTGTCCTGCGGGTTGACTGATTGCACGGGTGGAATATCTATTGTCACGTAGACAACAGATATTCCAACCGTGGGCGATGGGGTCGTCACATCCCTACGCATTAGTTATGTACTTTCACTTATTATCAAGTGATTTTTTAACTATGTCTTATACAAATTTAATGGATCTTCCTAAAACGATGATTTCGTATAAATATGAATAATAATTTCATACAAAGTATACAAACTATATTTTATTCATAGGAAATATTTCATTGCGTGATATAATAACTAACATGAACTGTGCATAATTTATGATTAAAGGTTAACAATAATATTTATTTAACAATTATAAAATAAGTACTGAAATTTTCAGTGTGTTTTTAATCTTTTATTTTGGTTTTACCGTTAATAATGTTCTTATGAATTAATATTTTGAAAAGATTTTATAAATCGTGTGACTACGCTTGCTTTAAAGTATTTCCAGCTTCCAGAACTTATTTTGAAAATAAGACTATTTATATCGGACATGAGATGGAATAATCTTGTTTCCAGCTAAGGAAGTAACATGGCGCCCGGGGGAAGTATTTTTCGGTCCAACGGTTCATTTTCACTTTTCTATTCGTTGCTAATATTAATTTATTTTTTGTACGTCCAATTGTTGAAGAAGTGTTGAGTTTATTTAATAATTTATCTTTCAAAATTACCTTAACAATAAGTAGGGAATAAGTTAATTGAGAAGCATTCATAATTTTTGTATTATTTGCGAAGTATTTAATATACTTTTAGCACAATAATATATTCTCATACAGATCACTGTTCACGAATAATAAAGAAATGATATCTTATTCACACAAAAACACGAAATTTCCAAGAATAATTATCTAACTACCCACATTTTCATAAAATATTCCCGCATCCAGTTTATAAACGGAATCCAAATAGAAAAAAGCAGCAATCAATACAGTTCCCCAGATAGAAAAATATATTTTCATCTCAGCGAGTGGATGAGAGATTTCATTTATACCTCAAAATCTAGCCTTTTTGTCCCCGTGTTATTTATACATATAATAAAATCGTAGGAAAGTCAAAACTGTACATTGAATATTTTATAAAAGAATACCTGGAGTGTGATTTACAATAGATATCGAAGCCAAAAAATTTTTGTCTGTTTGTCTGTATGTCCGGGCTAATTTAAAAAAGTACTGCATTTATTTTAAATTCGGATAGCTTGAGACCTGAGGAAGGACATAGGATAAGTTTTATCCCGAAAATCCTACGGGAACGGCAACTGCGCGCGTTTTTCGTTGACCACGCGAGCGAAGCCGCAGGCGGAAAGCTAGTAAAGATATAAATACATTATGCGATGTCCCGAGGGCATAGTTTGAGTCATTCGATACCCGGAGCGTGTTGGGAAGATATAGCAAGTTATTGAGTGCCTTCTCGTATAGTTTTTACACGTTTCTCAACGAATTTCCACTTGTGATTCTCAATTTTGGGGATATGAAATCTCTTGTGTATTTTTGTTAGCGGTGTTACTGATTGGTTTGTTTTATTCCAAAATGTAGTGTATTGAGGTATTGTTATGAGTTTGAGGTATTTTAAAACTAAGTAAGTTAAGATAAGATAAAAAGGAAAGACGTACACGTAATTGAAATATGTAGAGCTCATTTATTAAACTAAATTATTAAACTGACTCAATTATTCGTAATATCTTTTTTCAAAAAGGTTAATTAATAAATTATGATTTTAGGCGAGTATTATACATTTAGAAATTAAACACTATTTAACGGATTTTAAACGCGATTTATTCAAATGTTATGTTATTTTCCATTTTAACACTACAGTGAGCGTGTCTCCCCGTGACCACGCTCGCTGTAAAGTGTTTAATTTCTAATATGAAAATTGTCCCCGATTATCGCACCACAATAAAGTAGTACTTCTTACCTAAAAAAAAAAATAGTGTTCTGCGAATCCATCTTATCATTATTAAAAGTCATAATATTATCAATAGACAGTGAATTTTAGTGCATAACCACAGGCATAACATCAAGTTGAAAAGGCGTTTCATATTAATTTATGTTCTTATATTTGGCACCGACGACTCAAAAGCACTTCTAAAAGAAATACATTTGAATAAATACATAAAATATCGAAATTTTCCCAAGAATGTGCACCAAGTGATATTTCTATTCAAGTAGATTTTATTTGCTGGATGCAAAATCTTCAAATCCTGAAAATTTTATGTCTTTTCCATTTACGCTTTTGTCTTTGTACTGAAAATGTATATATAATATTATAGCTATAAAATATGCGTTTTTATATTATAAAGCTGAAGAGTTTGTTTGTTTGTTAGTAAGTTAGTTTGAACGCCCAAATCTGGTCCGATTTGAAAAATTCTTTCGGTGTTAGATAGCCCATTTCAAGAACCACCCTATCTATAAAAAAAACTCATCAAAATCCGTTGCGCAGTTTTAAAGATTTAAGCATACATAGGGGCAGACAGACAGAAATATAAAACGTTTTTTTTATTCTTATTGATATAGGTACTCAAATCAAATATACATTACCGTTTACTTGCTCTTTTATAAAAACAATAGATAACTTAAGAAAAAATTACTACAACAACGAGTGGGATGATTTTCTCTGAAAATTATTTATCCGAGTTTTAATAATAAATGATTGTACCTACTTCATCAAAAGGTTGTAATGTAACAGCACAGTAAATAAAATGTTTATATTCAAGTATTCCAAGGAAAATGTATGCTAAGATTTTTTATTCTCAGCAATATGTCAGCGAAGTTTCTCGTATATTTGTTTTTATAAGTATGTGTTTGTTTATATCTCATGAAATTTATGAAAGGTACTTTTCGTGAATGAAGGCTGGGAGTACACTGGGATAAGCTCGCAATTAATTAGTTTGTACATTATTTATATGAGTTTAATATGTTTCTAGTCTGTAAGTATGCATTTTTGTAAGAATTTTATATTAAAAATTCAATTATTTTTATACGTTTTATAACTCTATTTTCTGCGAAGCTACTATTTCTTAGTTTAATATTTTTTATTCTATTTCCTTCAGCTTAGTTTTTTGAAATTTAATCACTGTGATTCACAGTGATTGACAGACTGATTGATCTATCAACACATAGTCCATAACTACTGGATCGATCAGGCTGATTATGCTATGCAAGCCGCTACGATGCAGGCATATGTTAAGGATTACATAATTTACTCGGAAAGGGATAAATAGGAGATGATTTAATTTACCATACTGGTGAAAATGCGGGCAACAGCTAGTATTGTTACCTTCATATTATCACTATTACATTAATTATTCGCTCTACTTCTAATTATAGTGTGCTATAAAGTGTGATTAAAAAGTAATATTGTTTTTATAAAATAAGATCAATGAAATTAACTTAATTGTTTTTATTATGAACTCAGTATACCCCCACCTCAACTAAAGTTATACAAAATACAAGCACGAACTCATTTTCATTCCCCGCGCGCCACTCTGTGAGATTGTTATACTCGTTCTAAAATTTTACATCTTAGTCTGTTAGAGATATTAAAATACTCTGCTTATTTTAATGCCACATCAATTCAATGGAAAATGGAGATTATTTCTAAGGTTTTTTTCTATAGAGGTTCAAGTGTAGAGTAGTCCCTTGGGTAAAGTGAATTAAGCGAATGAGAACTATTCTTATTCGAAATTGTTCTAATTTGTTCAATAGTAGGTATATGAAATAAATATAGAGTTGATACAGGCATATATGTTTGCGTTTGCAATGTCGGTTAGGTTTCATTGCACTTATATTTTATAACTAGCTGTGCCCCGCGGTTTCACCCGCATTCGCTCCTGTTGGTCTTAGTCTGATGATATATTATAGTCTATAGCCTTCCTCGATAAATGGGCTATCTAAAACCGAAAGAATCGAACTAGTAATTCCTAATATTAGAGCGTTCAAAAAAACAATCTCTGCAGCTTTATAAAAAATAATATACCTTGTGCATAGAGTAAAGACTATGGCATCACCTCTACATATAACCGTAAAAATAAACACGACAGTTTTCTTATTAAATAGATCGGTTATTTGAGCAATAAAATATATAGTAGTTTTAATAACCGATTTTGTAATATCTTATACCTAATTAATGACCGAATAGAAATAAACAAAAACAATTCAATGTTTTATTACGTACTAAGTAGTAAAGGCATCAATTACTCAGAATCAATCGGTTCCAATTTATTTGGAACGCATCATTAAATTTGTTAACGAATACTTGGAGCGGCACAAATGGATACGATATACATTACAGGTATATTTCAGTAAAGGAAAACTACTAAGAGCAAGTGCTGATAATTATTTATCGGAAACAAATGTTTCTTGTATTTGCAAGAATAGATGTACACAGTGGTAGTAATTTGTAGTTCTCCGAACACCTTTTTTGGGATAGCGATTTTTTATAGCATTTTGTAACAAAATAAAAACTACCGCCTTGGAATTATGCACTGGCTTTAATTTAATAAAAATAATTAAATAAAAATAATCGTCAAAATCGGTTCACCCATTCGAAAGTTTAGAGGTAAACAAGCAATATATAAAATAAAAAATATAGTCGTATTCTTTTGAAAAATAGTGCCTTGTTTTTGTACTCTCGTTCATGTAATTCCAGAGATTTAATAGCCAGAAAAATCTTTTTTTTTCTCAAGAATACAATGTTAAAAACTGAGTTTTGTTGTAACCAGAATTCATTTAGTTGCAAGACATGTTTTCTTATGTTTTTATCAAGACAATGCAACCTCAAGCTCGAGAGATCTAAAACAATGGCTAATCAAGCTTATAAAACTTCTCTAGCCACTCCAATTATGTCAGAGATTGGCATCACAAATAGATGGGTAAATATAAGGTAAATATACATAAATAATTTGACAGTTGATATAAGTTCACGCAGCCCAGGGGATTGGGATCGTTAAATTTGCAGTGACAATGACGAATTGCGACCTTTGTGAGCGTTGGAGGAGGCTATTTAAATTATAAATAGTTTATGGATAACGCCAAGATGTTTCGTGGGAGGTGCGTAGTTGACTGAGGCGTCCCAAATTATGAAAGGCTTGAGAAACTAAAGTTATCAATATTGGGAACTCGTTTCATACTAATATTCTGTAAATATCGGGAAATAAGTCACACTCTCCAACTTATAGTCCTACTAATATTATAAAAACAACTATTAGGTATTCTTTCACGCAAAAATCTAATATATTTCCAATAGTTCTTTTGACTTCATTCTCAAAGAAGAAAATTTTAGAAATAGCTAAGTTATGTACTAAATGTTTCCTTGAGTGTTAATTGTGTTACACGGCCCAGTCTTGCCTTGTTCCTCTTTTTCATAGATATATCTTGAACATAGAAAACTTTATTTTCATGTATTCGTTAGGCCTATTCAGACTGTTACGATTATGATTTTATTTGAGAGATGCAGGATCGATAAGATTTTGTCGTGAAAATAAATTGAAATAAAACAATATAATATGCATCGTACATTTTATTCGTACAGTTTACAGAGTACATCGATATTTATATTTCACTACGTTATGTATAATTTGTATCTATAAAAATACTACTTGTACTACGTATATTATGTTCCCGAATCAAGTTCGTTAATTTTACATTAAATAGAGCTACGAATCTATAGATTTTATATTTAATACAAAATTTATAATAATGGTAATACTTTGTAAAAGTTAGGTGAATCTATACAAGGATGATTCAGGTTTTAGCAAATTTTGATTATCACTGTATCATAAGTCAGTGATTTGTTCATTTTAATCTTAATATTTCTAAGGAATGCTGCCACTTTTTATGTTTAAGATAAAATTACCTTAATAATACAATATAAGTATTTTCTAATTATGTTGCACTATTGAAGTGAAACTTCTTTATCGGGGTTGGAAAACAATTCAGTGTAACATTTTTTCGTTACGCCTGACATTTTCCCGTTACGCGCCATTTTTTTCTTATCCCTACCACGCGTGATTCGACGTATTTCTGTAAAGTTGCATATAGTAAATTATTTTTTGAAAAATAAGGTCATAAAGAAGTTTCACTTCTTACGTGTGTACACGCACACATTTTTTTTTATTACAATATATAAAAGCAGCATGATATGGATACATCTACTTGATTACATCAGATAAAGGTAAAATTTTACACGTAATACATTTTATCACAAAAAATATATATCTATAACTAACAAATCAAAAACTAATTATATACTAATTGTATATCTACACAGCCTACTAAGCCTCATCTGTAAAAATATGTATTATGTTTAATACGCATACTTACATACATAAATGTGCTACACATCTAAAAATAAGGATTACTTAATGGTTTTTAGTTTATTATTTAGAAGAGTATGTTCTAGTGCAGTTTTTAGTTCAAATCGAAAACGCTTGGGGGCGCTTTTATATTCACAATACAAATTATATTAATTTTTCATCAAACATCTCCTTTTTCTCTTTCAGTCTGTCCCTTTCTTTTGCATTAATAAATGTATTTGCCTTTCAACTTTTACTACAACAGTGAAGTTAGATAATGAGTCCCTTTTTGAGCTAACTTAATTGAATATTAGTAGTAGCTCCACAAAATTTTATCTACTGAAAATGTTATTTTGTAAAAGTTGCTGTTTTTCACACTTATTATTCATTTGGTCCTAAATTTATACGAGCCAAAAATAAAACGGTTTATGCAAAGAGTAAACAACGGTGACCCGGTTTGTATATTTTCATTTATTTATTCATATTTGTTCGTTCAAAGTTAAAATCGTTATAAGGAAGTTTTTTTTTTGCATTAATAAGTTCGGGAATATATGAGTTTATGAGAAAAATCTCATGTTTAAATATAAATATTATTATGTATTTACTATGAATTCTTAAGATTCGATTGAAAGGAAGTCGCATACAAAATGAATATTGTTATTCCATCTCAAACTATGTTTAATCCAATTTGTTCATGTAAATCCAATCAGTGATCGTATCTGTATGCAATATGGTTCGTAGCTCGTAAGTATATTAGAAAACTTTGTGATTTATGATTTGACCTCCCAATGGCGCATGGCTTGCAATTTACGTGATATTTTATGATATAGTATCGTTACAAACTGGTATATATATTTTTAAATCTCTGCTTACTACAGTTCGTTATATTAGAATAGTATTATAGTATGTATTGTAGTATAAAGTAGTCGATATGTCGATTTTGAATATGTAGTTTTTTCATGGATATGTTACATGATTTATCAAGATTTATTATATAAACGTAATTCTTAATTATATGCGGAATATAATTAAGAATTACTACATATACCTACATTTATACACAGCTAAAATATTCAATTCTAATCGCATTGCAATAATGTACATTTATATATTATAAAAATAAAGCACCGTATAAAATAAATTCCACAATTTAAATTGGTACTGTATAGGATTACAAGCTATATAAGCAGTTTCGGAAAATTGGTCTATTTTGGGACGAATCCGAGGACGAAGCTTTCAGTTAATTTGTTACCAAATTATTTATAAATTATGAGTTTTATAATCAGTGCCGTTTTATTATTATGCGGAGATTTTGTGCGATTTTTTTTGATAGAGCGCGCGTTTATACCACTTAAAATGTTTAGTGTAATATAAATATAATAGCTACAAGGATGTTTTCAAATAAATAATAAAGATTTACATAATATAATACAGAGCCTAAAATGATGTAATTCGTACTCAAGTTTAATATCTCGTGTATGAAGTAATGTCTACCTATTTTCTAATTGTTGTTTTCCAAAAAATAATTGTTTATCTTATGAAACGAACAGACAGACACTTAGACCGATATTTATTTAAAAATAATATGATTAATTAAATAGGTGTGATATAGTAAGGAAACTTAAAACATGGTTATGCGTAATGTTATGATTAGTGTGCGATCATTTGCATATTGACGGAATCAAAATATTATCGTATTGGAAAGCTGAAAATCATATTGAAATAACTATCAGTGGGTGTGTTTTTATAAGCCTCGGGTCGGGTTTATGAGCTACTAGCTGTGCTTCGCGGTTTTACCCGCAGTGCACCACTCCTGTTGGTCTTAGGGAGATGATAGATGTAATAAATGAGCCTATAAATGGGCCTTCCTTGGTCGATAATTGACCTTCAATGGACTTCCTCGTTAAATGGGCTATCTAACACCAAAATAATTTTTCAAATCGTACCAGTAGTTCCCGAGATTAGCGCATTCAAACGAACAAACAAATAAACTCTTCAGCTTTATAATTTTAGCATAGATTTCATGGAGGAAGATATAAAAGTTTTTTTTTATATAGATATATCGTATATACTTTTATAGTTGAGCCAACAAACGTTGTTCTACTAGGACATCCTTATCAAGAGGTATAAAAATAGTTTACGACCTCTTCTCAAATCAAACGAATAAACATGAAAATTTTAATAAAAATCGGTCAAGCGGTTTAGAAGAAAGGTTAGAAACACTGTAAGAATTTTCACGAGAAAACAATAACTGTGTGACGTAATAAAGTAGTACCTACTTTATTACGTCACACTTTTCATATTATAGCAGTTGGTTTCATACGTAATAAACGTGATCATAATCGATAAACTAATGAATTTGAACATTTAAATTATTGTAAACATCATTTTGTGATGTTACTTTTAATATGAGGGGCGTCGATAGTAATTAAAATCTCCTTGTAATCGAGTATTTTCAATAAACAGAAGTTGAAAAAATAAAATCCAATACAAGATTTGTATTCACAAATCAAGGAAAAATTATAGGTATGTATGTTGTATAATTTGGTATTCTTTTGGAAGTCGGCTAAAACCAATACAGGAGGCTTACACTGGCCTACTTTCGTTAACAATGTTGTTCAATCGATTTTCGATCAACCAAATTGCTTTACATTTTTACGCTTACAACATGGATGGTATTTACCTTTTAGTTGATGTTTTGTGTGTTTGTTTAGTTGATTATTTGTTTGGTGGTATTTTTTATCGTAAATTGTTGAAATTATTTGGTAAATGAAGGAAGAAATATGTTATTAAGCTATAGAATTCCTAAGTAACTTATGCTTTTTTTTGTGTTCGTTTTTCACTTATCTAGACACGCGGCAGCGTGTCAAGCCGAGTGCAAGCGAAGAGAACTGGCGAGCAGCAGCCGTGTGTATATTTACACGAACCATTTCGAGCCACTTTTCACCCCCTTATAACTCGAAAACTATTTAAGTTATATAAACCAAATTTGGTACATATCAAGAGGACCTCAAGATAAACAAGGACCTTAAATTTCATAAATACAGATGAAACAGTTGCGTAGGTATTAATATCCAAAAATCGCAATTTTTAAGACTGACTGACTTATAGACATATACAAAACCTAACCCACTTCCAGATGACCTAGAAAGTTCAAATTTTGTAATCAACTAGGTAATAGTGAGTGTACAAAGGAAAAAATCAGAAAATACTGAATTTATTTGTATTTAATTTTTTTTTCAATGACATAAATTTTGTTTGTATGGAAAAATGGAAAAGTTTAAAAAAAAAGAAAATAGTATATTCACCTTACTAGTCTTAAAAAATAGATCAAAACTAATCAGTGGCCGAAAAAAATTTTGAAATCCATCAATAAATGACTGCGATATAGATTATTGAAGTTTACATATTTTAGGACGAAACATCTGTAGATTCGAAGCGCCTCTGACATCACACTCACTCGCGCTAGTATCGCTAGGGCGGATTACTTCGATTGCATGATTTCTTTATTCAAAACTGTTATTAAACGTTAAATAAAAGAAAATTGTAATAAAAATATTGCCTTTATTGCTCATACAGTTAAAAATAATATATAATTTTACATATTCACATTTATTTATTCTTTATTTATGAGTGTTTAGTTTAGTTTTAATTTCAGTGTAAATAAATAAAAAAATAAAATCTTTATTTTGCTTTAAACATGGTATTCAATGGTGATACAATTATATTAATAAAGCACAAACATGTTTAGCCAATACAAGCATGCAAAAATAATTACCATAAATGGTGTAATGGAAGAACTAGAAGGCTTCGTCGAAGGTCGAAATGATTTAATTTGCGTAATATTAATATGAGTGAAACATCTTTAGGCGCGTTTAGAGTAAAATTTCAAGATCGCGTCATGGCAATACCGTAACGTCATGGAGTAAGGCGACGATTCTTCTACAACAATCTTTGCATCTTGGTAATAGTGTGTGTACAAATTCACGCTGGATGTTTAGAAAATTATGTAATCTTTTAAACAGAAAACGAGTTTAAAAAATTGCAGATAATGACGGGGCAATGTGCGCTGACATTCATAACATACAAGAAAATATAGAAAATAATACTAAACAAACCATACAGAGAAACCGCAAGAAAAAAAAATTGTATATAAAAAGTATTATATTTATAAAGTAAATCAAATTTGCAGAGTAATTTTCTGTACAAAAAGTAATGATATCCCACCAAAAACATAAATGTAAAAATTGGAGCCGAGTTCAATCGTTGACTTAATTTGCCAAAAAAAGAAATGAGATCTAAATGTGTGCCAAGTTCTGCAGACAGTCCAGAAATTTATTTACAAAGATGTATTAAGTTCTTAGGTTGACTGAAAACTCAATTGTTTTATTCCCTTAGAGAACAATGTTTATTCCAAAATATAACTCTTTTAATTTGAATAATATAATTATTTTCACAAAGCAAACAACTAATGACCTATTGAACCCCATAATTTGATGAGGCTAGTTTTTAGAACCTCACAAAATATAAACAGTATGTAAAACTAGCCTCATCAAATTATGGGGTTCAATAGGTCATTAGTTGTTTGCTTTGTGAAAATAATTATATTATTCAAATTAAAAGAGTTATATTTTGGAATAAACATTGTTCTCTAAGGGAATAAAACAATTGAGTTTTCAGTCAACCTAAGAACTTAATACATCTTTGTAAATAAATTTCTGGACTGTCTGCAGAACTTGGCACACATTTAGATCTCATTTCTTTTTTTGGCAAATTAAGTCAACGATTGAACTCGGCTCCAATTTTTACATTTATGTTTTTGGTGGGATAATTATTTTCTCGATACAACTAAATAAATAACTTTATGATTTATTTATTTAATTGTCTTGATCAATCCTTTTTAAGCCCTATCATATTTTATTGATATAGGTTTCATTATAATGGTTCTTATTTGACCTTAAACTATTCACTCAAAAACAGTTTTTTCTAGTATCTTGTTGATTTCTAAATGTTTAAAACAAAATGTGTTATCAGTTGTCTATTTTACATATTAAAAGCTTTTGCTCACCTTACGACTTGATAGCGTGTGAATTATCGGAGATATCTATTTATAGCGTGAATAAGGTCTGTCTGTCCGTTTCAAAACGGCATTTAAATTGTAACCAATGAAAACGATATTTTTAACTACTTTATTATGAAAAAAGTCAGGTACTTACTTGTATTAAAAGATGTAGAGCTTACTTACCAAAATTATAGGATAAGAAAATCTTTTGCTTTATACACAATAATTTCCACATAATGTCATAAAATGTTATTTTTACATATTCAGCTTGTCACAGTTTTACTATTTGTAGTAGTAGTATTAAGGGCCGATTTTTCAATGCCCAGATAAACAGCTAGATAGACTTTATTCTTCAGTTAACAAAATATTCAATTTTTCAATAGACGGATAGGATTTATCTATCGAATAACTACGTTATTTGACGAATAAATCTATCTGCCGCTCCAACGGCCAGATAGCGTGCTATTCGACGAATAGGCGTTTGATTTGACAACTGACGCGTCAAATTTGGGATATTTTCGTTTGTAATAACATAGAGCATAGAATTATTAACAATTAAGCCTTTTTCTATATAATTATTATCAATTAAAATCATATTGAAATTGATGTTTTTGGTAGTATTGATGACCATGCCATTGAAAATTTGCCGAACGCTGGCTTTATGTCGTTTCCATCGTAAAATATATTTAAATTTAAATACAAATTTAATCAAAACTCTTTACTCGAATCAAAACAACAATCAACAATCATAGAACACAAGCAAACTTAAAATGCACTCCTGACGTGTGTCATAATGACGATTGTTGACTAATTGCAAGAGTTGACTCTATCCCGCTCTAACCTGACTTATTTAATATGTTTGTTTCGCCACTTCGAGAGCAGAGCTGCCAATATGGAAATATTTGGTCAGATACTTATTCATCAAATAAATCACGATTGAAAAATAGGCGAGCCGTTATGAGTTAGATAAACAATTGAATAAATCTATTCGAGGGGTAGTTATTAGACTGTTTATCTCGGGATTGAAAAATCGGCCCTTAGTAGGTAGTGTTAGTTATTAAAATTATAATTGAGTATTTGTTTATTTCATTTTCAGGCAAATCAATATAAAATCGGACCGATAATTACATGTAGATATAATTATATAAATGAAAATCTTCAAATCCGCATCTAAAAGCACAAATATACATTTTTTCCTAAAAATTACCATTTTACATACAAAGATATATAAGTATTTCACAAAATTCCATTAAAGCCAGATCCACGCATTTTTAAAATAGGTTCAAATTTCAATACAAGATTCTTTTTCCAATTATGGGTTTTCAATAAGATTTTTTTTTTATATAATTGAAGTGAAACTTCTTCATCGGGATTGGGAAAAAAAATTAGTGTAACATTTTTTCATTATGCGTGACATTTTTCCGTTACGCGCCATCTTTTTCTTATCCCTACCACGCGTGATTCGACGTATTTCTGTAAAGTTGCATATAGTAAATTATTATTTGAAAAATAAGGTCATAAAGAAGTTTCACTTCTTACATGTGTACACTAGTACCTACATGCACAAATTTTTTTACACTTATTTTGATATGTTGGATTGTTTGGATAAAAATTTTTATAGCATGAATGACGGTGGATATAGAAAATTGTTCAAAAATTTGAACCTATGTATAAATATATGAACAAAACACACATTTTGAATTTAATAATACATGGTGCAAAACACGTAAAAACATCTAATCCTTATAATTGGGAAATTTTTGAAAAAAGGAAAGAATTGTTTTTTTTTTCAAAAATGTCTCATTTGAATGCTATAAAACTAAATATCAAAATCTATATCTATGATATAATTAATATGCATCTGAGATATGTTACTGATTTCTAATATTTTCTATAAATACTGTTCCTAAAGTTCCTATAATATTTACACAACGCTTTTAGCTTCCAAATGCACTTATCCTAACATTGTATAATAAATTTTTCGTTGTAATACGCAATAAAAACTTATTTTTATTCGCATAAATATAGCTTGAAAATTTACATTTTATATTAAAACTAACATTTATTAATATTTTTTTTTTAATTAAGGTAATATAGAGCCTACAAGTCCTAGTCATTGAGAATAATCACCATTTTTAATATAATTACTAGCTTCCGCCCACGACTTTGTACGTGCATCCCCGTTTTTCCCCGTTCCCGCAAAAATTTCGGGAAATCCTTTCTTAGGGGACGCCTACGTTATGACATCTACCTGCATGCCAAATTTCAGCCCGATACGTCCAGTAGTTTGGGCTGTGCGTTGATAGATCACTATATCAATCACCTTTGAGTTTTATATAATATTATATAGATTGGTGTTATAAGTTTTGGATATCAAAACTTTTTTAATTAGGTCATAAATACAAAAAATACGATAAAAAATAAAAAAAAAGTCTTTGCAGTATTTGTTAAAAAACTATTTTAAGATTTTTTTACCTTATTCGTATTTGTATAAGGTTTATGTATGTAAATTATAAATATTTGATATGATAGAGTTTTATAATTAATTCTTCGAGAGAAATACATTTTATTTGTTCCCATTTATAAAGGAATTTTATGAATACGTATATTTATTTTTATTAAAGATCTGTATCATGTCCAAAAATAAAACCAATAATAATAAAGACTCGAGGCCAATTACGCTATTTTCTACACTTAAAGACATAAAATTAGTTATATAGTTTTTTTCTGGAACGAATCTAGAATTATTATTTTTTGTCTACTCCTATCCTTAGTTCCTCAATACATAGGTATTCTTTAATACTATTCCATAAAAAAAGTCGTCCATTTTGTCTCCAGCAATTATATTTTATTATTTTATTAATCTAGAAATAATAAATCCTATCATTAGTCTCGAAGTGCACGTGCTTTTGCACTCATAACCATCAAGCTGTGACTTTTGGCTCTTTGGGACTTTCCTCGTCGTCTTGTGGCTCGTTGATTTGCGGGATTTTGGGCTTTTCACCATCCGCTTGGGTTAGTACCTGTGGATTTATTAATGACTCGTAAATTTATGCTAATTCTAACTTACAATAATCACAAAAACTGATAAAAATTGAACGTTTAAATTAAACGCGCACAATTAACACGCGTTTAAATTAAAAAATAATCATCAAAATCGTTTCACTCAGACGAAAGTTAGGTATGATCACTATATAATAAACCGTAAAAAGCAAGATAATTGAGCCTCCTTTTTTAAATCAGTTGAAAACTATTTGCAACAAAGTTCAAGTGCCATTTAATAAGCACGTGATGCGCACACTTTATGACGATTGCAAGACGAGTCCTTGCATCCTGTGATCTTACGCAAAAATAATCAAAACTGTCCACGGAGCGGCAACGTCGCAACGCACGACAAACGCATGATTTGCGGTTGTCGCGACGTTGCCGCTCCGTTTCGATTTCAATAACGGTTGATTATTAAAAAAAGATAAACAATATAGTAGTATATTATGATATATTTTTATAACCAAATTATATTTTAATACTAGCTGTGCCGCGCGGTTTCACTCGCATACGAACATAAACAAGTATTTCTATAGCTTATGACGTGTTATTCTGGTATTTATGCTATATCATTTTCAAGGAATAATAAATAGATTTTTATAATAAAAACATATTCTTGAAGTTAATTTAAGTTTCGTTGAGCATATAGTTGATGTGCAAGGCAAAGCAAATAAACTGAATAATTCTGTACTGGCTAGAATTACTAACTTGAGGAACTTCAAAGTCTTCTCAGTTTGATTTCCGATATTTGACCAACATACATACATTATAACCTTTGGGATTGAAATGATTTTCTGGAATTGGTGCTTCACGAATTATTATCTGGGGGCACGGTAGTGCCCCCGCCAAGACGAGCCAAGCGAAAGTGAAGCGCATGGGCACTACTTACCTTTTCTCGAAGCACTTCGACGTTTTTTTGAACCCTCATAACTTGGGTTTGGATTATGCTAGATCAACAAAATTTTCGGGATATATTGTCAATAGCGGACTAATTGAACATATTAAGTTTTAATTACATTAGCTATAATACTTCAGATTTTATTTATATCTAAAAAACGCTAATTTCGTCACTGACTCACTGATGATCATCAAAATTCTTAAGGTATTTCCTAATGTCCTAGAAAGCTGAAATTTTGTATGTAAGCTAGTATTAGCACACAAACAACAAAAAAATTATAAAACTTGTAACTTTCATCCCCCAACTCCTTAAACTAGGGGATGGGAGTTTGTATGAGATCTGTAATTTTAAATTAAATTTTGATGACGCTAGAGGTCTAATCTAATAATCTAAAACTTGGTTCCCCTAGATATATATATGTATAGGTAAGTACTCCTTGTTAAAAAAAAATAAAAATTTAATCGACATATATTGAGACATATACTACAGATCAGATCATATAAATATGAATGAATAGAAGTGTTGCGAACGTCTCCTGCCTCTTACGTCCACACAGTAGCTAAAAATAAAAAAAAATTGTCCTTGACAAGAGAGTGGGCTATAAAAAAAGTCGTCTCTGATGTGCAAGAAATACACCGCAAAAAAAGAAGAAAAAAATTTTGTTGCAAACAACTTACAAAAATAAATGAAATCCCACCAAAAACATTTTCATGTAAAATGTTGCCAAGACGAGCCCATATGACTCGCACTGTCAAAAAGTTATCAGATCTCATGTAGAGCCAAGCTTCTAACACTACATGCCCTAACTCTACAAGGCCTAACTTCACAAACTCTACACCTTAGTCAAAATATGTGGCTTGGCCGTTCGTTACTACAAGAACTATTGTATAACACAAAAGTAATGAACAGTGAATTAATTTTTCACCTTACGCCGATGTAAGAATGTAGCGAAATGGCCAAGCCACATATTTTGACTAAGGTGTAGAGTTTGTGAAGTTAGGCCTTGTAGAGTTAGGGCATGTAGTGTTAGAAGCTTGGCTCTACATGAGATCTGATAACTTTTTGACAGTGCGAGTCATATGGGCTCGTCTTGGCAACATTTTACATGAAAATGTTTTTGGTGGGATTCTAATTACATAAAATGAACTAATTTTGTAAGTAATTCTGTCGTTTATCTCATTATCTATTAAATTTTGAATGTAAAGATACAGGAAGGAAGGGAGTTTTCCATACAGACACAAAATTATGATAAGTTGAAATCTGAATGACAATTTTTTGAATTTAGTGATACTGGTGATCGTGTGCTGTGTGCTGTGTGCTGTGTGCTGAGTGCTGTGTGCTGTGTGCTGTGTGCAGTGTGCAGTGTGCTGTGTACACCCACCTCCCGCACGTGCACGGCGAGCTGCGAGCGCGCGGCGCCGGCGAGTGGCAGCAGCGCGCCCGCCACGTCCATGGTGTTGTTGATGTTGCGGTGCTGTACTGTGTGCTGCGTGCTGTGTGCTGAGTGCTGTGTGCTGTGTGCAGTGTGCTGAGTGCTGTGTGCTGTGTGCTGAGTGCTGAGTGCTGTGTGCTGTGTGCTGAGTGCTGTGTGCTGTGTGCTGTGTGCTGTTTTCTGAGTGCTGAGTGCTGTGTGCTGTGTGCTGTGTGCAGTGTGATGTGTACACCTGTGTGCTGTGTGCTGTGTGCTGTGTGCAGTGTGCTGTGTACACCCACCTCCCGCACGTGCACGGCGAGCTGCGAGCGCGCGGCGCCGGCGAGTGGCAGCAGCGCGCCCGCCACGTCCATGGTGTTGTTGATGTTGCGGTGCTGTACTGTGTGCTGCGTGCTGTGTGCTGAGTGCTGTGTGCTGTGTGCAGTGTGCTGAGTGCTGTGTGCTGTGTGCTGAGTGCTGAGTGCTGTGTGCTGTGTGCTGAGTGCTGTGTGCTGTGTGCTGTGTGCTGTGTGCTGAGTGCTGAGTGCTGTGTGCTGTGTGCTGTGTGCAGTGTGATGTGTACACCTGTGTGCTGTGTGCTGTGTGCTGTGTGCAGTGTGCTGTGTACACCCACCTCCCGCACGTGCACGGCGAGCTGCGAGCGCGCGGCGCCGGCGAGTGGCAGCAGCGCGCCCGCCACGTCCATGGTGTTGTTGATGTTGCGGTGCTGTACTGTGTGCTGCGTGCTGTGTGCTGAGTGCTGTGTGCTGTGTGCAGTGTGCTGAGTGCTGTGTGCTGTGTGCTGAGTGCTGAGTGCTGTGTGCTGTGTGCTGAGTGCTGTGTGCTGTGTGCTGTGTGCTGTTTTCTGAGTGCTGAGTGCTGTGTGCTGTGTGCTGTGTGCAGTGTGATGTGTACACCTGTGTGCTGTGTGCTGTGTGCTGTGTGCAGTGTGCTGTGTACACCCACCTCCCGCACGTGCACGGCGAGCTGCGAGCGCGCGGCGCCGGCGAGTGGCAGCAGCGCGCCCGCCACGTCCATGGTGTTGTTGATGTTGCGGTGCTGTACTGTGTGCTGCGTGCTGTGTGCTGAGTGCTGTGTGCTGTGTGCAGTGTGCTGAGTGCTGTGTGCTGTGTGCTGAGTGCTGAGTGCTGTGTGCTGTGTGCTGAGTGCTGTGTGCTGTGTGCTGTGTGCTGTTTTCTGAGTGCTGAGTGCTGTGTGCTGTGTGCTGTGTGCAGTGTGATGTGTACACCTGTGTGCTGTGTGCTGTGTGCTGTGTGCAGTGTGCTGTGTACACCCACCTCCCGCACGTGCACGGCGAGCTGCGAGCGCGCGGCGCCAGCGAGTGGCAGCAGCGCGCCCGCCACGTCCATGGTGTTGTTGATGTTGCGGTGCTGTACTGTGTGCTGCGTGCTGTGTGCTGAGTGCTGTGTGCTGTGTGCAGTGTGCTGAGTGCTGTGTGCTGTGTGCTGAGTGCTGTGTGCTGTGTGCTGAGTGCTGTGTGCTGTGTGCTGTGTGCTGTTTTCTGAGTGCTGAGTGCTGTGTGCTGTGTGCTGTGTGCAGTGTGATGTGTACACCTGTGTGCTGTGTGCTGTGTGCAGTGTGCTGTGTACACCCACCTCCCGCACGTGCACGGCGAGCTGCGAGCGCGCGGCGCCGGCGAGTGGCAGCAGCGCGCCCGCCACGTCCATGGTGTTGTTGATGTTGCGGTGCTGTACTGTGTGCTGCGTGCTGTGTGCTGAGTGCTGTGTGCTGTGTGCAGTGTGCTGAGTGCTGTGTGCTGTGTGCTGAGTGCTGAGTGCTGTGTGCTGTGTGCTGAGTGCTGTGTGCTGTGTGCTGTGTGCTGTTTTCTGAGTGCTGAGTGCTGTGTGCTGTGTGCTGTGTGCAGTGTGATGTGTACACCTGTGTGCTGTGTGCTGTGTGCTGTGTGCAGTGTGCTGTGTACACCCACCTCCCGCACGTGCACGGCGAGCTGCGAGCGCGCGGCGCCGGCGAGTGGCAGCAGCGCGCCCGCCACGTCCATGGTGTTGTTGATGTTGCGGTGCTGTACTGTGTGCTGCGTGCTGTGTGCTGAGTGCTGTGTGCTGTGTGCAGTGTGCTGAGTGCTGTGTGCTGTGTGCTGAGTGCTGAGTGCTGTGTGCTGTGTGCTGAGTGCTGTGTGCTGTGTGCTGTGTGCTGTTTTCTGAGTGCTGAGTGCTGTGTGCTGTGTGCTGTGTGCAGTGTGATGTGTACACCTGTGTGCTGTGTGCTGTGTGCTGTGTGCTGTGTGCAGTGTGCTGTGTACACCCACCTCCCGCACGTGCACGGCGAGCTGCGAGCGCGCGGCGCCGGCGAGTGGCAGCAGCGCGCCCGCCACGTCCATGGTGTTGTTGATGTTGCGGTGCTGTACTGTGTGCTGTGTGCTGTGTGCTGTGTGCAGTGTGCAGTGTGCTGTGTGCTGTGTGTGTGTACACCCACCTCCCGCACGTGCACGGCGAGCTGCGAGCGCGCGGCGCCGGCGAGTGGCAGCAGCGCGCCCGCCACGTCCATGGTGTTGTTGATGTTGCGGTGCTGTACTGTGTGCTGCGTGCTGTGTGCTGAGTGCTGTGTGCTGTGTGCAGTGTGCTGAGTGCTGTGTGCTGTGTGCTGAGTGCTGAGTGCTGTGTGCTGTGTGCTGAGTGCTGTGTGCTGTGTGCTGTGTGCTGTTTTCTGAGTGCTGAGTGCTGTGTGCTATGTGCTGTGTGCAGTGTGATGTGTACACCTGTGTGCTGTGTGCTGTGTGCTGTGTGCAGTGTGCTGTGTACACCCACCTCCCGCACGTGCACGGCGAGCTGCGAGCGCGCGGCGCCGGCGAGTGGCAGCAGCGCGCCCGCCACGTCCATGGTGTTGTTGATGTTGCGGTGCTGTACTGTGTGCTGCGTGCTGTGTGCTGAGTGCTGTGTGCTGTGTGCAGTGTGCTGAGTGCTGTGTGCTGTGTGCTGAGTGCTGAGTGCTGTGTGCTGTGTGCTGAGTGCTGTGTGCTGTGTGCTGTGTGCTGTTTTCTGAGTGCTGAGTGCTGTGTGCTGTGTGCTGTGTGCAGTGTGATGTGTACACCTGTGTGCTGTGTGCTGTGTGCTGTGTGCAGTGTGCTGTGTACACCCACCTCCCGCACGTGCACGGCGAGCTGCGAGCGCGCGGCGCCGGCGAGTGGCAGCAGCGCGCCCGCCACGTCCATGGTGTTGTTGATGTTGCGGTGCTGTACTGTGTGCTGTGTGCTGTGTGCTGTGTGCAGTGTGCAGTGTGCTGTGTGCTGTGTGTGTGTACACCCACCTCCCGCACGTGCACGGCGAGCTGCGAGCGCGCGGCGCCGGCGAGTGGCAGCAGCGCGCCCGCCACGTCCATGGTGTTGTTGATGTTGCGGTGCTGTACTGTGTGCTGCGTGCTGTGTGCTGAGTGCTGTGTGCTGTGTGCAGTGTGCTGAGTGCTGTGTGCTGTGTGCTGAGTGCTGAGTGCTGTGTGCTGTGTGCTGAGTGCTGTGTGCTGTGTGCTGTGTGCTGTTTTCTGAGTGCTGAGTGCTGTGTGCTGTGTGCTGTGTGCAGTGTGATGTGTACACCTGTGTGCTGTGTGCTGTGTGCTGTGTGCAGTGTGCTGTGTACACCCACCTCCCGCACGTGCACGGCGAGCTGCGAGCGCGCGGCGCCGGCGAGTGGCAGCAGCGCGCCCGCCACGTCCATGGTGTTGTTGATGTTGCGGTGCTGTACTGTGTGCTGCGTGCTGTGTGCTGAGTGCTGTGTGCTGTGTGCAGTGTGCTGAGTGCTGTGTGCTGTGTGCTGAGTGCTGTGTGCTGTGTGCTGTGTGCTGTTTTCTGAGTGCTGAGTGCTGTGTGCTGTGTGCTGTGTGCTGTGTGCAGTGTGCTGTGTGCTTAGTGCAGTGTGCTGTGTGCTGTGTGCTGTTTGCTGTGTGCTGTGTGCTGAGTGCTGTGTGCTGTGTGCTGTGTGCTGTTTGCTGAGTGCTGAGTGCTGTGTGCAGTGTGCTGTGTGCTTAGTGCAGTGTGCTGTGTACACCCACCTCCCGCACGTGCACGGCGAGCTGCGAGCGCGCGGCGCCGGCGAGCGGCAGCAGCGCGCCCGCCACGTCCATGGTGTTGTTAATGTTGCGGTGCCACAGCTCCAGCACCACGCTGCGCCGCTGCTACTTGTAGCGGCCCGGGCCCAACCACCCGCAACCGAATACCTAAGGCAGATACGCAGTAAACTTTATTTTTAAATCTTTTTACAAAAAAAAAATCAAGAAAATTCACTGCAGTACGTTAATTTACGCATACGCACAAACTTGAATAATAGTCAATAATTTTCATAGCTGAAAAAAAAGTATTTCCGAAAAAAAAAATATCTCATTTAAGAGCAAAAATAGAAGTTTTAACCAACCAAATTATATCAAAATCACATTTCAACAATGTCAAAACCAACACAAATCCAATCCCAATTGTACCACCTACCTGGCACACGACGAGCGCCAGCAGCAGCAGCACGAGCAGCGCCAGCACGGCCCACAGCACGGCGAGCTGCGTGAGCGCGAACACGTACAGCGTGCGGTGGCACCACTGGTTGGGCTCGAACAGCGTGGGCGCGTAGTCCGGCCACATGATGCCGAGCGTCCAGTAGTTGCCGAATGCAAACCTGGACACAATTTTTTTGGATTGCGCTTTCTTTCCACTTCATTCGCTTGGAAGGTCTTAATATTTTTAGTTAAAGAGTAAACTGTCCACATAAATAAATAGTTTAAAGATAGCTCAAACTGTACAAAGTTTTATTTTGTATAGACGCCCCGTATGCGTAGGCCACTCGCTACAAAGTGACGCTCACTTCTGACCTCTAAGCTTCTGACACTTACAAAAGTGGCGGAAGCGTGCGATACTCACCTGTGGTTGTGATCGGCCACATAAATAAATAGTTTAAACACAGCTCAAACTATATAAGTTTTATTTTGTATAGACGCACCGTATGCGGCCACACGCTACAAAGTGTTGCTCGCTTCTACCACTTACAAAAGTAGCGGTACCTTACGAATACGATAACTTCTTTGTGCATATTTTGTACTTGTATTCGCGATATACAAACAAGTATTGACATTTCATTAAAGTACTCAAAAGTAAATTCCTGTAGCAGCAGACTAAATCAATGTTTACAATTTACATACATAATATACATAAAAGAAATTGTAAAGGTCTACAACAATAACACATTTTCATATGTACTAAAAGAAAACAACTGAAAGCCTGATCTCCAAAAACACTCCATAGTAAATTTCCATATTACGTTACACATTCCCAATGATGGATTCACACGAGGTTATGAATTTCCGACCGACGTTCCTGTCCTTCTAATTCTATTTGCATTTGGTGTACATGAGTGCTCATTTTGCTTGCTTTTGGTATTTTATGATGAATCAGATTTATTAATAGGGATAAATTATTTATTTGAAATGTTTGTGTTGATTTGCAAGTAGAAATTTTCGAAAATGTTTTTGAAGTTAATCTTCTTTTTGGAGCATTGGGAGTAAAATTTCAAGGTCACGTCATGGTAATATCGTTACGTCATGGAGGCGACGATTTTGGTATTTTTGAATATTGCCAAAGAAGTTTCATTTCTGACACGTGTGCTCGGATCGCACACACTCTTTTTTATTTATTACGTAGTAAACAACACTACTTTTTTCAGTAAAAAAAAACAAGGGTATGTAGACCATCGTGTATAATACTGATTTATATCTTGTCTCATGTAAGTTGTCATGGTGATAAAGTTTTTCACAACATTCAGTCATATAAGTCACAAACGGTTTAATTTAACTGAATAGGTAGTAATCACTTATGTTACTAAACCCTATTCTGACGATATACTGTTCTCATCAACGTCATATTTCAACAGGGACGGAGACTGGAGACCTCGAAGCGAACGTGACCTAATTGAACGACTCCCACGAGAACTTGCAGTGAGATAAACAATCATAATATAAAAAACTAGATTTGAATATATTATTTAAATAACAAATGCTAGATTTTAAATTGACTCATTTATTCTTATATGCCCGGTTCCTATATTTGAAAAACGATCCGTTTTAGTTACGAATAGTAGTATAATTAACCAAGCGTAAGCGAAAATCGTTCCTATAAAAAACGTCTCGTCAAGCAACTTACCGACGGCTTCCTACTGACGGATGGGAGGGTTACTATTAACGAACGGTAAGCATATTGTATGGAGAAGACAGTTTATCGCGTTCCTATAAATATTTTTAACGTCATTATGCTGTCAAAGTTACTATTCGTATAGCATTTTGTTTACCCGTCGATTTCGGGCGGTTAAATTCTTACTATTTCATTGTTTCCGCTTCAATATCGAAATGTGGAGTTCAGATAGTGATAGAGAAGTGTTTAATATTATATCGAATTTCGGAAGAAGATAGTGGACGTGAAAGAGTATATATTATAGAGAAGGAGTGGATTTTTTTGCGACCCTGGATTCTCACGAATTTCAATTGAGATTTCGACTTGATAAAGAATCTGTTGAACAATTACTTCTTGAAATTTATCCAGACGTACGAATAAAAGGAGCCAGGTTAGTTTAATTAATATTATACCAAACACGTCTAACCTTATTACATACCTAATTTATGTTGTCATTTCAGGAATCATGGGGTATCTCCATAACATCAATTACTGTTGACGCTGAGGTTCTATGCTTTAGGCACAATATCGATATCAGTGGCAGACCTATTTCCCTTGGTCACGGCATCACGCGTGAACGGGTGGACCGATTTCGATAATTATTTTTTTATAATATTCCTTGAAGTACGAGGATGGTTATTATGGAAAGAAAACATAAACATGTACCAAGGGCGAAGCCGGGGCGGACCACTAGTATATATATATGTCTATGTTTGCAATGTAGAAATCAATTTTTTAAACATTGTATTGTAAATAATAAAAAATAAATAAAAGTACATAATAAAATGGAATAAAAGTTTTATTTCTTTATTACAGTTTAATTTTACATAATAATATATGTAACTACATAATATATGCTAAAGAACTGTCCTGTGATTCTTACGCGACAACCCTCCATTGATTATCATCTTCTATATTATATTCCTTAACGCTGTAATAGGCTCTCTGAACTAAATACATTTTTTACATAAGATTTACATTTAGCACTAACAAATTCTTTTTCTACCGTATGTCTAGATATTATATTGCTTAATAATATACAAAAATTAATTAGTTATTGTGTGTTCAGTATTTCAATTATTTCTTCATAATATTTGTCAATCATCCTTATTATGTTTGAATTTTTTGGCTGAAAATAAAAAGTTTTCCTGGTATTTGACCACTTTTTGCATTAAATGTGTTGGTCAACGAAGTCCAACATTCATCCTTTAATTTATTAGTAGAAGCATTAGTCTCCTTACTGGTTATAATAATTGAGCAACCTCGTCTTTACTCATAGCCTTCTTCGATTTCTGTAACAGAAATACCTGTTTGACTTAAGAGTGTCCGAAGCAAAAAGTAAGCGGCAGACGATTTTAAAGAAGAAATATAAAGGCGTACTTACCGGCGTAATATCCATTTTTAATAAATATATATACAGTCGTCGTTGTATTGTTATTCTTTAATTATAAAACTTGACAATGAATGACAATAATTTGACAACTGACAAGCAATGCACGCGTGCGCGAGAAAAACGTTCCGTTTTTGCTTTCTGTGTAACGCATTAGGTTGTTTAGAAGGAAAATTATCACGCAGATGTCTACAAATATATAGTTCTTTAGTATTAGTTCTTTATTAATAAGAAACTTTATTCTTAAAGTTTATAATTCGGCTGTATATTTAACTTATTTTGTCCTGAATTTTGTGTAATTTTAATTTCAATTTGGCTTATAACGAAACGCACATCTGTGAGTGAAGAGGGCTCGGTATTTTTATGACCAACGGATGTCCGTCGATAGCACGTCAAGAAATAAAATTGTGGAACGGTATTAACGACTCGTAGTTAGTTCTAGAAAAACGGATAGTAGCTTTGATACTATGACGATCCGTTGAATATAGGAACCGGGCATATGTCATCTATTTATGTTCTAATGCCCGGTTCCTATATTTGAAAAACGATCCGTTTTAGTTACGAATAGTAGTATAATTAACCAAGCGTAAGCGAAAATCGTTCCTATAAAAAACGTCTCGTCAAGCAACTTACCGACGGCTTCCTACTGACGGATGGGAGGGTTACTATTAACGAACGGTAAGCTTATTGTATGGAGAAGACAGTTTATCGCGTTCCTATAAATATTTTTAATGTCATTATGCTGTCAAAGTTACTATTCGTATAGCATTTTGTTTACCCGTCGATTTCGGGCGGTTAAATTCTTACTATTTCATTGTTTCCGCTTCAATATCGAAATGTGGAGTTCAGATAGTGATAGAGAAGTGTTTAATATTATATCGAATTTCGGAAGAAGATAGTGGGCGTGAAAGAGTATATATTATAGAGAAGGAGTGGATTTTTTTGCGACCCTGGATTCTCACGAATTTCAATTGAGATTTCGACTTGATAAAGAATCTGTTGAACAATTACTTCTTGAAATTTATCCAGACGTACGAATAAAAGGAGCCAGGTTAGTTTAATGGAGGCATTAATATTATACCAAACACGTCTAACCTTATTACATACCTAATTTATGTTGTCATTTCAGGAATCATGGGGTATCTCCATAACATCAATTACTGTTGACGCTGAGGTTCTATGCTTTAGGCACAATATCGATATCAGTGGCAGACCTATTTCCCTTGGTCACGGCATCACGCGTGAACGGGTGGACCGATTTCGATAATTATTTTTTTTATAATGTTCCTTGAAGTACGAGGATGGTTATTATGGAAAGAAAACATAAACATGTACCAAGGGCGAAGCCGGGGCGGACCACTAGTATATATATGTGTCTATGTTTGCAATGTAGAAATCAATTTTTTAAACATTGTATTGTAAATAATAAAAAATAAATAAAAGTACATAATAAAATGGAATAAAAGTTTTATTTCTTTATAACTATGTTTAATTTTACATAGTAATATGTAACTACATAATATATGCCAAAGAACTGTCCTGTGATTCTTACGCGACAACCCTCCATCGATTATCATCTTCTATATTATATTCCTTAACGCTGTAATAGGCTCTCTGAACTAAATACATTTTTTACATAAGATTTACATTTAGCACTAACAAATTCTTTTTCTACCGTGTGTCTAGATATATTGCTTAATAATATACAAAAATTAATTAGTTATTGTGTGTTCAGTATTTCAAGGGCGAAGCCGGGGCGGACCACTAGTATATTTATATGTATGTCTATGTTTGCAATGTAGAAATCAATTTTTTAAACATTGTATTGTAAATAATAAAAAATAAATAAAAGTACATAATAAAATGGAATAAAAGTTTTATTTCTTTATTACAGTTTAATTTTACATAGTAATATGTAACTACATAATATATGCCAAAGAACTGTCCTGTGATTCTTACACGACAACCCTCCATCGATTATCATCTTCTATATTATATTCCTTAACGCTGTAATAGGCTCTCTGAACTAAATACATTTTTTACATAAGATTTACATTTAGCACTACCTAACAAATTCTTTTTCTACCGTATGTCTAGATATATTGCTTAATAATATACAAAAATTAATTAGTTATTGTGTGTTCAGTATTTCAATTATTGTGTGTTCAGTATTTCAATTATTTCTTCATAATATTTGTCCATCATCCTTATTATGTTTGAATTTTTTGGCTGAAAATAAAAAGTTTTCCTGGTAGGTATTTGACCAATTTTTGAATTAAATGTGTTGGTCAACGAAGTCCAACATTCATCCTTTAATTTATTCGTAGAAGCATTAGTCTCCTTACTGGTTACAATAATTGAGCAATCTCGTCTTTACTCATAGCCTTCTTCGATTTCTGTAACAGAAATATATGTTTGACTTTAAAAGTGTCCGAAGCAAAAAGTAAGCGGCAGACGATTTTAAAGAAGAAATATAAAGGCGTACTTACCGGCGTAATATCCATTTTTAATAAATATATAAACAGTGGTCATTGTATTGTTATTCTTTAATAATTATAAAACTTGACAATGAATCATCAATCAACAATGAATGACAATAATTTGACAACTGACAAGCAATGCACGCGTGCGCGAGAAAAACGTTCCGTTTTTGCTTTCTGTGTAACGCATTAGGTTGTTTAGAAGGAAAATTATCACGCAGATGTCTACAAATATATAGTTCTTTAGTATTAGTTCTTTATTAATAAGAAACTTTATTCTTAAAGTTTATAATTCGGCTGTATATTTAACTTATTTTGTCCTGAATTTTGTGTTATTTTAATTTCAATTTGGCTTATAACGAAACGCACATCTGTGAGTGAAGAGGGCTCGGTATTTTTATGACCAACGGATGTCCGTCGATAGCACGTCAAGAAATAAAATTGTGGAACGGTAATAACGACTCGTAGTTAGTTCTAGAAAAACGGATAGTAGCTTTGATACTATGACGATCCGTTGAATATAGGAACCGGGCATAAAAGTACCTCGATGAAATTACTTTTAGCTGACTTTCTCAACTTACCAAACACTCTGGAAATCGATTTGATATTATTTTAAATAAATAAATCAACATTAATACATAATACATTATTTACGAAATTTTCAGCAACTAACATATTATAGGGATGTTTTTTTATTAGTGTTTTAGAATTACCGTTGTAAGTACCGTTCGATTCAACTATACGGCTGGATATCATTCAGTTCGTCAATTAAACGTCATTTCATCACGAGTTTAGGCTAATAAAACAGCTGATATAACCAGCTACCATAAATTATTATTATATTCGACAATATTCCACAGCAGAAGTAGGTTGAGATTGTCTTGTAAATTGAAGCTTTATTCAAATGGGGCTTCAAACTTAGCAATACGAGATCTAGAGCAAATACTAATCGAGTTAGAGAATTCAATTTTCGCCCAACTAGATAATATTAGTAATACGTTCATTGTTTAATTCGTGTTTAGTTAAACGCTTAGTGTACTTCTGTAATCTATTAATTTAATATAGAGAGTATGTATTTGTGAGTACATACCTGCGTATGTATTTAATCACTTTGAAATGGTTTCGTTAGATTAGTTTAGATATTGATTTAACATGTTAGTTCTAAGGTTTACGTCGATTGTTTTTCGACATAACTATTTTTTGTTAAAATATACTTTGCACAGTTGTAAAATGTCAATTTTCTTTATTTTATAAAAGGAAGTAATTTAATGTAATAAAAAATTAAATTAAAAACTTTATCACATAGAATGCTCGTTACTAAACTTCCAATTGAGAATATTGTCTACTAAGAACCATACAAGATACAAGATACATGATTTCGAATCTTTCTGCAACTCAAGACGTTATTACCCCCGTACGTCTGTAACCCGTACTACGTAGTACTTATTATATATTCTGTGCCTGTATCATGCATAATAATTCTATTGTGGAAAATGACGGAACTATATAGGTAATCTAGCGCCATCACTTTGCCAAACTGGAAATAATACTGCTTAAAATATCCATCTAAAGGACAATAAAATGTTCAATGATCCCCCGGGAATGTACCAATTACAGGAGGCAAAAATGCCGGTATGTTCTACGCTAACAAATTTAATTATACGTCCAAAGTTGTGGAGCAGCTTTGATGTTAATTATATACTGTATATGGTAATGTGATAACGTTTTTGAATTTGATAGCTTTAGTTCTTTGAAAAATTTAGTTGTTATTTATAGAATCTTTGTAATTACAATCTGAGTTTAGAAGTATACAATTATACATGTCACAGTAAGTTCGGTTTATTATACCATTTTGTAAAAAAACAGGGGTTGGGTGATGGCCCTCCTAAAAATAAACATGACGCCACGTCCCATACTAAATCTGGCATTGTCCTTTATAAGAATAATCTCTCGAAGTAAACAAATACAAAATGGCATATTATTACAATTAGAATATTTCACACGTCCAAAGCAATCTTCTAACGTAGGTAACGTCTCGGTTATCAAATAAATGCATAAATTCCGTATGAATAATAAAATTTTACAACATCCAAAGGTTCAAATCGATAGAAAGGTGTAACCCATGTCTGCTATAATCCACACTGACGGTGCGCCCCACATAATCCTGTCTTATCGAATTCCTTACGTGACTTAGGGTCTATAACAACCTTTAACCTTTGGCCTGCTTCATTTTGTAGTACAACAATGAACGCAATCTCAATCAATTTTATAAATTGATGTTTGTCAAAGTTACGGAAGTTTTCCGCTTTTAAAGGAGTGTGTTGTTGTTCATAAAATGGAAAGCTGAAATAAATTAATGAAAAATGCCTTAAAATACTGATAGGAAAAGAAGTAAGTACATTTCTTGTTTGCTAGCTGACCCACGCAACTTCGTGTACTCTGCAAAGAAAATATTTGCTTCTGAAACATTTTTATTGTTGCTCTGTTTCTATTGAATCAAGATATTATGGTTTAAAAAGAAGAGCACGTGTGCCTACGTGTCAGAAGTGAAATATCTTTAACCAGATTCAAAGATACCAAAATCGTTGCCTTACTCAACGGTAATGCCATGACGCGACGATAAAGAAGATTCACTTCAATAAAAAAAAAACCACATCAATTTATATAGTTAACCCATTGAGCCCCAAGCGGCCCGATCGGTCCACGACACAATAAATTTTCTATTGTGTCTGTGGTTCCGGGACCTGAGTTATCTCACCAGCCCATGAGGAACACGGTGAGGGTATAAGCCACGACCTGCTTGGGCACCAACTTGTATATTGTATACTGTTAGACGAGGTTCGGGGAGCAGTCGCGGGTATATTGCACTCCTAGCAGATAGGTCTATAGCTGGTGATGTCTACTGTCTAATAGCACTCCTAGCAGATATTTTTTTTTTAATGAAATAGGATAGCAAACGAGCATACGCGTCACCTGGTGTTAAGCGACACACGCCGCCCATAAGCATCCACTCCACTGGGAAGTGGGAAGTGGATGTGTTGCTGTCCTCAAAGGGATTTGGAAGGAGTTGGGTAGAAGGGGCGAGGATGGGAGGGAATGAAGATAGGGAAGGAGAGGATGGGTAGGGGATGGGAAGGGATGTGGGCCTCCGGACCCCTCACTCACCGTATGGAACGCGACAGTGTTTAGTGTCTATAGTGTACCTATATATTTATTTAGTGTCTATATTTATTTAGTGTCTATGGCCGAAGATATACTGTGTACAACTCACCAGCCCATCAGAAACACGGTGAGCGTATAAGCCACGACCCGCTCGGGCACGCTGGCGGGCGCGGTGCTGCTGCGGCCGGCGAGCTGTGCCCACAGCAGCCAGCTCAGCCCCGCGCCGCCCGCCGCGCCCCCCACCACCATGTACACTGGCAGCCGGGGCTCGGCGGGGCAGTCGCGGATGTATTGCACTCCTAACATACAAATAAATGTATTTTATTTATTTCCCTGTTTCTAAATGTATAATGTAATTATGTTGTACAGTTTGGCGGGGTACTAGATATTATTATGTTATTGTTATTTCTGGAATGTAAAAAAAACAACTTGTGGCACACGGGGACTGCCGCGGTAAAGCTATTGCATGCTATGCCTTCAAGCCACACCTCCGCCCGTCGGAGTGGGGAGCGTGAGGTTTTTCGTTACGCAATTTCTGAATTCGGTCCCCGCACTCAAAGCCCACGATAGAAGCTATGCAATAGCTTAATACTAAAATGATCTCTTGATTTGATCAAATCATCCAATTCTGCTAAAATAAACGTATTTAATATGTTACTAAGTGTGCTCTGCGGTTTTACCCATAGTGCTCCGCTCCTGTTGGTCTTAGCTTGATGATATAATATAGCCTATAGCTTTCCTCGATAAATAGGCTATCCAACACAAAAAGAATTTTTCAAATCGGACCAGTAGATCCTGAGATTAGTGCGTTCAAACAAACAAACTCTTCAGCTTTATAATATTAGTATAGATTTGTTTTTTATATAGAAGGATGTGTGCTATGGATGCGTGCTGCTAATACACTGTGTATGAATCAGTAATATTAATTTGCCTTTAAGTTCTATTATTTTTATATACACATGTAGTAGGTAATAAAAGTTATCTCTTGATTCATTCAAATCATCCTACGCTGCTAAAACAAATAAAAAGTTGGTATTTTATGTGTTACGTTGAAACTGTCTGTACAATTTGAAAATACAATAAAACGTCTTTATTCTCTCACTAAAATAATAGCATTAACAACCCCAAAGAAAAGAACTAAATCCAAGAATTGCCGCGTCAATTTTAATCAAATAATTGCTTAAATGATTTCCTCGTGAATATTTTATTCTACTCTTGTTAAGAAGTTAGCTCATCTTGAATTATTAACGTTGAAATAACACGCTGGAGATTCTCAGATTTTGTCGTTTGCTTTGTTAATTTTATTGCAGTCTGAAATTGAATTGTTTTTTCGACTGTAAAATGGATTGCTACTTAAAGATGTCTCTTTATCTAAGAAAATAATCTCTATGTAAGATAATCTAAGAAAATAATCTCTATGTAAGATGAAAAATATACCTATTATTTGTACTTTTAAGAACCTTACAATACAATGTCAATTTTGATTAACGTACCCTTTTCTTTTAAATGTTTTTAAATTGTAATTGGGAGAAATACCTAAATTTAACTATAATTACCGTTTATCATACACAATTAGGTAGGTACATCACTCATAATTGACCACCTGACAACCAAACAATATGCAGGTTGACACTTTTAAAGATTTATTCGAATTTGGATGGAACATTTGACAGGCCCGCCCGTAACTAATATGAAAACAAGATGGGTCATATTTCGCCTGACGTGTTTCATTCAATATATTATATTGCTATGTTTTGGGCACATTTTCTTGTAAGAAATAAGGTGTTAAATGGAAGTATGAATAAATGATAGTGAATTTTAATAATGATCGGTTACATAATATTATATTAATGTCACGCAAAAGGGACACAGTTAATTTTCAATTTATTTGGATCGAAAAACGTAAAACGGAAGAATTAATCAATAGAACAACAGACGTGAAAACGAAAACATCAAAAAGAACATACAAATAAATAAAAAATCACAAAACAGTTTTTCCTCTTTTAAGAAGAAACATTTTCCATTCAATTGAAATAACTACGAGCCATAGTTTCTCGGCAATTGTTCACAAAATCGATTACACGCCGTACCAAAGACTTAAAATATTTAAGAATTGCTCGCCAAATAGAATTCTCAAAATAACTGCCGTAGGTGTTCCTTGACAAAGGTTTTATGTAAGGAGGGTTTAGTACTTGACGAAAATTGCTGTAGGTTTCTTCTTTATTGTGTACAAAAGAGTATTTATGTTAAGTATTTTCTTTTGTTTGATTGCTATTAGTGGGGAATAAATATAGGTGATAAAGCTACAACGAGGCTATTTAATTGTCCTTAACTACGCTCGTTCTTAAGAGTTTAAAACGTAAGACCTGTATTTGACCTTCTTAAGCTTTTTAATGTCCAAAATTTTTTATTGAATTTCAAAACGAAACAAATTGTGTACACCTATTCCTTAAATATTCGTTGGTACTTACTTTTAGACTCTTCTCACTACTGTTTTAATAATAGATTATTAGATAAAGTTTAGGACTAGGAGTATAATTATTACATAATGACGACCCTTCCTAGATTTCAAGGTTATTCAAATAATTGCTACCATTATTACACGTTATTCGATACGAATGAAAATAATTAAAACTAATTGAGTAGCAGGAACACAATATTTAGTTTACAATTCGTCTTGTAAATACAATAATTATGAAGTAGGCAGGTATTTTCATTCATTCATTATATTGATATCTTCCAATGTTTACTTTTTAGTTTGTTCCGTTAAATAAATAATGAATCGCGATTTAAATCTGTTATAAATACTTAATTATCTATATAGTACTAACCACAATATGTAATGTTAAGGTACTTACATTACATATACATATATTATATATAGTGGGGAAATCTTGCATAGATACCCACGGCCTCCGGGGAAAGGGCCGTGGGTTATGTCGGATTCCTACCGACCAAAACGCCACTGTGTTTCGTCAAGCCACATCAACGACGGGGCCACGGGTATATAAGTAGAATTCGTCCGTGACCCCATCAGTAGCTGCCCGTCTCCAGGCCAACACAAACTATGAGCCCGCCAGCTCTGACCTCATGGGGCGGCGTGAGCGGAACACGTCTCGCGCCGCCTCATCTCACCGGACGATGGACTAAATCCCCGCTCCATCGCCCGGACATTACATATACCTAATGATTCTCTATTAGGTTTTATTATTAACTAGCTTACCGCCCGCGGCTTCGCCCGCTTTGTCTAAAACCTAATAAATTATATACTAAAACCTTCCTCTTGAATCACTCTATCTATTAAAAAAACCGCATCAAAATCCGTTGCGTAATTTTAAAAATTTAAGCATACAAAGGGACATAGGGACAGAGAGAGCGACTTTGTTTTATACTATGTGGTGACATTACTCGCATAAATCGAATGGAGAAAATACTAAAAAATGGTTAATTGATGCAATCAATCTTGAAAGTTTATTCTTTGTCTTATGATTTATTAAAATTTCAATAGAATTCCAGGTGCTAGTAAATAATAGTTTATTTGAAATCTCTCATTAAAGATGTATTTCACGTATTCAAAATATTATTTGAACTCGACCAATTAGATCATAATAAGTATTTATATAAGTGTTGAAGCAACACACAAATATTGTATCGTTTGTGTCTAAAAATATACAAAATACTTCGGTATATAAATAGAATTGTTTGGTACTAATATTTGATATTGTCAAGCTTTTAACTATTTGCTATGATTCTATATTTGATTTAGGTTTCATCTGTATCTAGGTATATGATATTTTTTTGTAACTTTGTCATATGATTTTAATAGTATATACATGTTCGAATGGATATTTGTCAATAAAATTTTGCCCAAGCAATTTTTAAGACTGCTTTTCACTTTATGGAAAATAATTTTATTTTTATAATGACACGAATTAAAAATATATTGTACTTTAAGCATGAAATGAATCCATTAAATAACTATACTAAAAATATCCCATTTCCTTTCCTACCAGGTTGGCCGCCTAATAATTGTGCATAATTTTTGTACCTCATTAATTTGTACCAAATTTCCTACATTGTTTTGTACAATGAAGTATTATAAATAAAATAAATAAAAATAGCAGTGTCACTTACCCATAATCAACATAATAACAGGTAGCGTGGATAGACAAGCCAGGAACACCGTCATTACAACTGAAACAAAAAGCTTAATTATTTAATGCCATGCCATTTTAATATTCCATCGACGTTACTTAGTTTAATAGGAAATGTTACTTTGTTGAAAATAGGAATATAATCAATACTTGTTTAAAAATAAATTGAGTCATCCATTCTTCAGTCTTTCTTTATAATTAAAGATTATTTTTCAAAAAACTAAACCACCATCAAATTGTCAGATCTAGACAAAATTTAAAAGCAATCATCTGAAAGGCATCAGCTTGCAAATATAAAAAAAAGAAACATCTTTTCACCCTGTCGAAAGTTCTGAAGTGAAAATACAGCCGAAATATTGTATTCAACACATATCAAAATTTTCTTATTTAATATTATTTATACATCAATTACGATATAACTTTCATTCACCCACAATTCAGATGATATTTGTGGACACTGTACACTTTATTCAGTAGAAATAGTTTACAAAATAAACTCACTAGTCCTATTCATAATCTTAGCAGCTCTGCACACAAAGTCCACGGTTCCAGAAGCTTCCATGTTCGCGTCCTTCAGCTGATAAGCAACAGAGCCGTACGTAGTGAGTCCCACCCCGAGCCCCAGCCCCGTGCGCTCGCTGTACTTGGCGTGCTCGCCGCACAGACGGCGCTGTTCATCCCCTGATACCTTAACGACAATTATACAGGGTTAGTTTTCAATGATTGGCCAAATTTTCAGAAATTGTTCAGAATCGATAACTTTTAGATCTATCTTTATATATATTTTAATCTAATTTAAAAAAAGTTTTTTTTTTTTAATTAGATTTCATTCCTGTCCGCCACTAAATTAAAGCGAACGTGTGGACATTACAAAAGCACAATTCAGTTCAACAACCTAGATATGTAGAAGTTAGCACACACATAAATTTGGCGATGCGCGCACGCACACAAGTGCATTGATTCTGGCGGTGTTTATGATTTAGGAAATTTTTAAGGCATTTTCAAATGAATGCTATTATTATTTTTATTTTATTTTAAGCGACAATAATGTTTCAAATGTACCTTTGGTTTAATATCTAGATCTTAATATTACATTTTAGCTGGTCATTGAAAACTAACCCTGTATTCTAATTCAGAAAAATGTGTGCGTGTACTAGTGTACACACGTAAGAAGTGAAACTATAGGACCTATTTTTAAAAAAATAATTTACCATATGCAACTTTACAGAAATACGTCGAATCACGCAAGGGATAAAAAAAGATGGCGCGAAGCGGAAAAATGTCACGCGTAACGAAAAAAAATGTGACACAACATTTTTTTCCAACCCCGATAAAGAAGTTTCACTTCAATAATTATTTCAATTATACTGATAAAATAATTGCTAATTGAAAATTTAAAATAAGGGAAATATTTTTCTTTTTATTGCATTGAACGAAGCCAGAAAAATAGCTTTAACGTACTATGAAGTTTCTGACAATTTTTGTCTTTATAACATAAAATTAATGTTTAAATGAAAATTAATAAATGTGAATATAAAAGTGATGTTAAGAAAGGATAAAATTGAAATCTAAATTTCTTAGAGGGATTTTAAAGTTAAATAATTGAGAGACAATAAATAAAATGGGAACATATAAGTATACGAACTTGACTAACAGAGCTGGAAGCTCTTCTCGATCCAGTATCGGATAGAGCCTGTCTTCCTCCGACTGATGCTCTGTATGGTGACACGCTTCGTCCTCGAGTATCTGTAATAAATTCAGTTAATTTAAAATTATTGTACATAAAAGTGAAATTAAGTAATTTGTCCGTAAGTCAAATAGAGTAAAGCTTACAGATATTAATAACGCAAATCATATTTGTAATTGGTAGGTACATAAAAAGCAAGGTAAAAGGAACTCACTTGCTGTCTGACTATCTTCACTTGCCCGCCTCTCTCTAGAAACCAAAGGTTCTTGAAAAGTTAACGTCAAACTTCCCCGCGGGCTGACCCTCGCAGCTTCTATATCACCAGCCACCAAACTACCCCTTGCACTACGTTCTGATGGCGCGATACTTCCTCTAGGGCTCCTTTGGCAATCAGGTATTAACGAACCACGCGGGGTTCTGTTCAATTCAGAAAAATCTTTCCTCAAAGCATCAGGGGCTATGCTCCCTCGCGGACTGGTCCTAGGACTTGGCCCCAATTCTTTCTGATTACGAGCTGGATCTATTTGTATACTCGCTACGGAATGTCTAGGACTTCGCCCCACATCTGGTACCAAGGAATTCCGCGGTTGATTCCACGACGTGCCTTCTGGGACTAAACTTCGTCGAGGCGTTCTGGCGGTTGCATCTGGAGTAATACTATTACGCGGCGATCGATTAAAATCTTGTGGATTAAGGCTTAAACGTGAACCATACGCCTGTTCAACGCCTAAGTTATTTCTGCTTGGTGCAAGACTATTTCTGATTAAAGCAGTTTCTGGTGTTATTGAGTTTCTGGCTGATCTTGTCTCTGGAACGAGGGAATGACGCGGGCTGCGATGATAACCCTCTAACGCTGCATCAGGAGCGAGACTTGCTCTGGGACTCCTTTGTGGTGGTGGAGGTTCGAGTTCATCGTCAGTTTCTGTAGTAGCTAAAGATGCTCGTCTTGAAGTTTGTGCAGATGGTCGAGGTGATCTTGTTTGTGGTGACGTTGCCGCGCTTCTCGAAGCACGCCTGCGTCGGGAGGATGAACTTCTGTGCAGCATTTTGACTGTATTATGCAAGCATTAAACAGAGCATTCTGCGCTTTCGTTCAATTAGTCCTTGTGCATCTGTAAACAAAAAAATATTATAAGTAAATAATACGATTGTTAAGTTGCTACAAAATGTTAACATTGCTTGTATATAACAATCGCTACGCATTTCAATATAAACGCTTCATAGAAAATAAATACCTACACCATAATTTAATTGACGAAATAAAAGCAATCGAATCGTTGAGACAAAAATAAAAACCTCAAGGGAGATTTCAGTACCTATTCAATCCAAGGTATTTCGCAAATTCCCTAAGCTGTCTCAGACCTTAATTTAAAGTTCTTAGTTTGGAAGCGGCCAATTAATCTAAATTATATTTGAATGGCGCTCAAGTAACCGACACAATTTGTAGCAAAGGATTTACAATACTGACGCTTCTCAAGACAAATTAATTTTTACCGTAATTCAAAACGTGATCAGAATTTTAAAACGCTCGAATATAAATATGATAATATTAACGAAAATATGAATTTACAAAGTAGCGAGCTGGTCGCTTACTTTGTAAAGTTCCATTAAGCAGAGTGGACCTAGTGTAGCATGTGATTTTCCTAAATTAAAATGTTAGCGAGGGGAAAGTTTATGAAGAAAATGTTATATTAATATTTCATTATATAAAAGTAACATTACATATCGTAGAATAGGACAAGTGGTAATAAGGATTCGATACTCATTTTCTATTAAGAAATTATAAGACATACAATTTAATGTTTAAATCACATTGCATAGATATAATATACAAATAACAAACAAGTCTTGGAATAACAAATACGTGCATAACCAAATACCAATAGGAATTTAAATGATACAAAAATAATTTTAACATGAAACTTGTACGTCACCGTGTAGCCAGATAATAATATCCAGAACATTATTATTTGCACAATATAAAAACAAAACTAAAATCTATTATCACTTAACACGCAAATAAAAATATATTCACGAATTACTAACAATAACAAAAATTATCAAACGTGTCGAGAAAAAAAAATAAGTTGAAATTAAAACCACATTAAAACGCAGAAAAAAAATAGCATTCCAAATTTAAACTCCGCGCGCTTAGCACATGCCACACGTTCAGAAACTTAGAAAAAAGAATGCATTCGCTATGGATTTAATTTTTTAATTTTCTATGGACGTATGTAATTGTTGCCAGCCTACCCAAAGAAGTTTTATTAATTTTCAAATTTTACTTACACAAAAAAGAAAAGGATTTGAGTATTTAAGTGTAATAAATTAAATTACGCAAACATTTTTCACAGTTTCTTTTAATAATAAAAATCTGTATAATAAGAATAAGAATAAATAGATAATAACTTACACACAGTCATTAAATTCAAGGACAGTACCTTAGAGTATATATACTATCTATAGAGTGCGAACAACCAAGTGGGAACAGTAGGCACAGGTGGGAACAACACGACGCTCCCGCCGCGAGCGCTCGCAGTCGTGGTTGAGTGCTCACGAAGTGCATTGCTCTAGATTTTTTTCATATTTACGAATAAACGTGGTGAAATGTGCAGTTCTATCTTGCAAAAACGATACTAGAAAATAAACAAAATTGAAATCCACTATCAAATTTCATCAGTAAGTCGATTGTTTTACATAATTTGATGAAAATAAATCTAGCATCGCGGGGGTGAAGAGTAGGTGGGAGGCGGACACGCGCAGGCTCGCTCGCGCGCCTCACTGCCGCCACGTGATCGTAGTGATGTGACCTGACCAACGCTGTACTCGATATAAAGTTTACTAGAAGAACTATATTTTAACAAATTATTTATTTAACTTTAAAATTAAAACTCTTTTAAAAATGTATTATAAATAAATTTGTGGTGTGTTTTGTATGATACACTTTCTAAATTATGAATACGAATGTATTATAGTGTAAATGTAAAATATGTAATGTTACGATATATTTTCTGAACCGCTAAATTGATTTTGAAGATTTTGATAGTAGAATGGATAAAATTGAATAAAAAAATTATTAATATTATTTATTATATTATCATTTTAAATTATTAATTATTCCTTAATATTTTTTACCATTTTTAAAACATTATTATTATTGTTTGATTTATTATTAAATAAATAGCACTAAACCCGAACTTTTATTTTATTAACTTTATTATATTTTAACAAGTACTCACGTTTTTCTGATATTCCAATCAAACATATTTTTTAAAGTACTTATAATTAATACAAGAAAATTTCTTATATATTATTTAATATTCAAATGGAATAAACAAACTTTATTCAGTTGGTAAACAAATTTAAAATTACATATTTATACTTTATTCATAAATATTTTTCCTTTAATAACTTATTGAACATAAAATTTACTTATGATACATATTTATTTACATAACTTATCGATAGTTCAACACGCAATTGATATCTACCCATCCCTATTTGTCACACACACATCTATATAGTATCTATAGCTCATCTGCCTACGATGCGCACTATGCAATTTGTGCAATACACTCGCTCTATACTATTGTAATATATACTCTAAGGACAGTACAGAAACTAAACAAGCCATAAATCCCACTTTATAAGAGACACGAAAATGTCTCTCTTAATTCACGTTGGCAGAACAGTTTTTAATATCGTCACCATAAATCCACGTTAGCCTCTAGCGAGTCATTTTTCACGACTTTTGCTAAATTGAAACGCTTAGTCGAGATTTCTTTTGTGAGTTACTTTAAATAAGTTTCACAAACTAAAATGGCGTCGCTTTTTTGGTCCTTTCAAAGGTTACTAACATTTAAGGACTAATGAAATCTTTTAAATAAAATCATATTTGAATTAAACTTGGTAATAACGAAACATTTCCTTTCGTTTATTAATGGCGGTTAACGAATAATTTAGCTCTAAAAGCGTTTATTACTCTGCTTTTTCAGTCGAGATTCATTTGTAATTAAAACGTTTACTCCGGTAGTAATAAACTTTATTATGAATATTATAACCGTTCCAGTAAGTAATTACGACTTATTTTTCTTAATAAATAACTTTGCGAGGGTGAAGAATATTATATTACGATTTTTACTAGATTGGCAGAAAAAGGTACAGTACTCCAAAAGTGATAATGCGCATAGAAATCTTCGTCACAGTTCGGTAACTGACATATTCTCGGAGCGTCCGAAGACGATATGTATATAGAGTGGTAAAATACATTTTCTTCATGCATAATTTAGTAAAATTTGTTTAGTAAAATAAATACATTTTGGAAATACACACAGCGAGCGTTTCAAGCGGGAGCAAGACAATTGCAATTTTTTGTCCTGCACGCACCGTAGAACGACTCATATTCGTGCACAAATTATCCATTGCGGAGTAAATATGAGTGTACGCAGATCGCCAACACGTTTAACCAGCAGTGGTGCAGTGGGTACTGCCGGTGGATCGCATCCCGATCTATCGAAGCTAAGTTCGTTTTCAACGAGTTCTACGCCAACTGATACTCAAATCACTTACAGAAAACGGAAACAACCGCTAGAACAAGATTGCAGATGTAGTGATGATATGAAGGATATTCGCTCGGAGTTGAGCCGTATTAGTACATTACTTGAAAAATATGTTTGCTCAAACGAACAAATAATAAACAAAATTCATGAAAACATTTCGGAGGTAAAAACACAAATTACCGAAATTAAATCGTCCAACGAACAATCCTTGAATTTAATTCGCCAAAATACGAATCAAATCAATGAAATTAAGTCATCAGCATGTATGATAATTACTGAACAAAACATATTGAAGAGTACTATTTCTCAATTAGAATCCCAGATCAACCAGGGTGAGAGTAAAATAAAATCACTGGAGTTAAATCTTCAATCAATAAATCAGTCATCCAATCCATCGGGTTTTACGTCTAAAAATCAACTACATATAAATGAACACTTAATCAAGGAACTACGAGACAGAAAAAGCCGCGAAAAAAATGTAATTTTTGCTGGTTTCCCAGAATCGACATCTCATCATAACTCAGAGGAGAGGATATCTAAAGACAACTACGAAATTTTAAAAATTACCTCGCTAATAAGTTCAGACCTACCGAAGCCAGTAAAGATATATAGAATTGGCAAGTATTCACCGGGGAAAAATCGTAGAATAAAGGTTTGCTATGACACAATTGAATCTGCTAAAATAATCCTACGTAACAAAAATAAACTACCCAACAATATTAAAGCTTTTAGTGATCAAACGCCAGCTCAGGAAAAATATCTTAAAAGTTTACAGGATGAACTAAACCGTCGCATTGGTGAAGGAGAAACAGATCTCACAATAAAATACGTTAACGGAATGCCTACTATAAAGAAAATTATGTCAAAAAACTAGAAATAAATTTAAAGACAAACAACCAAAATATCAACTCCTACGAAATACTAGACAGCTATGAAAATTTGCAACTCTCCCGATCCAGGCTTAGATTTATATACTTCAATGCGCGAAGCATAAGAAAAAAAGGTAAACTAGATGAAGTAAAATGTATCCTGAGCTCATTAATAAAACCTATCCACGTAATTCTAATTACTGAAACTTGGATAAATTCTGATGCGCAAGCTTCAGAATTAAATATTGATAATTACACACATTATTTTAACTACCGGACTGACGCAAGAGGAGGTGGAGTCTCAGCATACATCCACAACGATTTAAAACACAATCTTATTGAATCACGATACGAGGAAGGGAACAATTACTTATGGATAAGTTTAGAACGATGTAAAATTGATGTAGGCGTTATCTATAAACCGGGCTATACTAACTGTCAAAAATTCCTTGAAATGTATGAATCGCAATTACAACAAAGGCACAGAGCTATTATTTTTGGAGATTTTAATATCGACTTGTTAACAAAAGATAAAAATACCAAACTATACAAATATACTCTTAAGTGTAATGGACATATATTACTCAATAAACTAACTAAAAAATACAGTACAAGAGACTCCTCAAAAAAATCTATCATTGACCATGTAAGTACGAACCTTCAAAATGATAATATACCATATGACCATATATGAGATATGACCATATGACCATAAGCACATATACGTAGAATTAAAAAAATATTTACCCCCAAAAAGTGTTAAAACTCAATATAAAGCAATTAATTACGAAAGATTATCATCCCTGTCTGACTCCATAGTTGATACTGAAATAAACAAAGATTATACAATATTAGAAAATAAAATTAAATCTATTATAGATAAAAGTAAGATTACTAAAACTAAATTTCTAAATCTGCCCCGAATAGACTGGATAAACAAAGCAATTTTAACAGAAATTAACGAAAGAAATTTATTATGGTCTCAACTAAAAAACAACCCTAAAAATAAAAACCTTCAAATAAAATTTAACACTCAAAAAATAAAGGTAAAAAAATTTATTCAAGACACAAAAGATTCTTACTATTACCAAGAATTTACAAGGAATATAAAAAAACCCAAGAAATTATGGACTTTAGTAAATAAATTAGCTAATAACAAAACTGTAAAATGTACTTTACCTACTAAATTACTTATAAATTCTGAATATATTACCGAGCCAAATGAAATATGCCAGATATTTAATCAATATTTTTCTACAATAGGATCTCGTCTAGCAAATTTAATACCCCTACAATATCAAACCAACTCTTCCTCAACCTTACCTAAATCACCATCAAAAAAGTACGAATTATCCACTTTTGATCCCTGTACACCTAATGAAATTTTAAAAATTATAAATAACCTTAATTCAAACTGTAGTACAGGTCTTGATGGTATTACCACAAAAGCAATTAAATGCATTAAAGAAAAATTAAATCATACCTTAAGCGATTGTTTCAACCAAGCTATAAGTCAAGGACGTTTTCCGGATTCGTTGAAAATAGCGAAGGTAACTCCTATCTATAAGAATGGTTCAAAATTTGAACCTGGTAACTATAGGCCAATTTCGGTGTTGCCAGTGTTGTCAAAAATATTAGAGAAAATTTTACACACGAGATTAGAAAAATATTTAGACTCATTTAATTTTATTTCAGTGCGTCAATACGGTTTTAAGCCAAAAAGTAACACTCTGTCAGCGACTATAGACCTGACTACTAAAATAAAACAGAACATTGACGCAAAAAATTTAGTTTTGGGAGTATTTATTGACCTACAAAAGGCCTTCGATACCGTTTCTCACGAACTTTTAATAAAGAAATTAGCATCCATTAACATTACTGGTAAAGCACTAGACATGCTGAAATCATATTTAAAAAATCGATCACAAATCGTTAAAATAGATAACTACAATAGCATTCCCTTACCAATTACGTGTGGCATACCACAAGGTTCGATTTTAGGCCCATTGCTTTTTTAATTTATATTAATAATTTACAAGATTTAAAACTAAATGGTCATCTAACACTTTATGCGGATGACACCTGTCTGTTTTATTTTGGTCCCTCTATACATGACATGATAAAGCAAGCACAAAATGATTTAAATAAATTAAATAAATGGTTTCAATACAATCTACTAACAATAAATATATCTAAAACGTGTTATATTAAATTCAAAGCTCAGAACAAAATTATTCCACCACACGCTCCACTTAAAATTAATGGTGTTGTATTAGAACATAAAACCCACGAGAAATACCTAGGTTTGCGAATCAACAGCTCTCTAAAATGGAATTATCACATCGACCACCTAAAAAATAAATTATCAGCACTTCTTAGATCTCTGCGTAATATCACTTCTTGCATTCCTCATAAATTACGCCACACCATCTACAACACGTTAGTCAAACCTCACCTAATGTATTTAATAGAAGTATGGGGTAGCGCTTACAAAAATAAATTAGCGCCACTACAAATTTTACAAAATAAAATTATTAAAACCATTTTTAAATATCCTTTTTTAACTTCTACAAATAAAATCTACGACGATACTAAAATAATGAATTTAAAACAATTATACTTTTATAATACGTGTATGTTCATCCACAAAGCGCTACATAAAAACATAAATACAAATATAATATTCTCAACATCAAATCGCCACTATCCTAATAGACGAGCTAGCTATCTTGCCCTCCCGAAGATCCGAACGAATTATGGAAGGCGAACGGCAACATACGAGGGAGCACGTTTCTATAACGGTTTGCCAAGCAAATTAAAAAGTGTAAACTCCTTCATTGTATTCAAAAAACAATTAGCGAAACACATCCTGGAAGACCACACGCTCAAACTTTGAATGCAATGAATGAGTACCTAACCTAAACTTATGTTTATAGTATGTAACTTACTCTAAATTTTTATCTAACGAATGATATTTTTTATAAATACCTATGTTTAAAATTTAAGTTTCTCATGTAAGTGACTTTATGTCTTAATGGGAATAAATGTCTTTAAACCTTAAACCTTAAATACGACAATAAGCGAAGATTTACATGCGCATTATTAATTTTGGAGTACTGTATAGTATTGTATCCGTGGTAATACTTTTTCGCTTTTCGAGTAGATAATATATTTTTTTTAATTCACACAGAAATGTATCGTTTTATTCGTTTTTTTGAGGAAATACTAGAAATTTTTAAATGTAGTGTCTCGCAGAAAAAAATTGCTTATTTTTGGTGCCATATTAAACATTTTTTTTAAATATTACCTTATTAGATACTTACTTAAAATGACGAGTACTGCACTGATATAGTATAACATTATTAACTTTTCTGGATTAAAAATGGATGAAGAATTTGCATTGTCGATGCAATAAGCAGAAATGAAACGCCTACGATCTAGAGTTCGATTCAATGGACGAAAATGTATTATTAAATTTTCCTATGTAGGATTTCTGAGAAGTAATACGGAATGAAATTATGTTCGGAATATGGCATGTGAGATTAAAATATAATTTGAAAATTTTTAATATGCTCTTGCAGTATTACAACCTTCAGTTAAAATATTTAATTCAAGTTGATTCCTCAGATTGTATATATAATTATAGAGTTTGTGTGTATGTTTTTTTTATGTAAGTACTTAATTGAATATAAATTTATGGGTTAGTCCCGCTATGGTATGGTCCCGGTATGGTACCCTCTTAAAATACCTATCAAAAAGTGCCGCTATGGTACCCTTCAGTTTTTGGTACTGTTGTAAAGAAAAGTTATACAATGCGTTAAGAAAAAAATAGTATTAATAAAAAATATCTTTTCTTAACTATTATAGTTAAGCAAGATAATATTTATTAATACTATTTTTTAAACAAATCACGCTCGGTAATTGTCGTTTCACTTCAGGTAGTTACCTGACCAACCGGTTTTTTCGTAAAACAATAGAGACGAGCCCTTCCTCGAATTCGTATCTAGCTCTTCCCTTTTGTTTTTATGAAAATAGAGAGAGACAGTATTATTCCGGGTTTAGTTTGCTATTTGCAGGATAGCTTGTTAGTTTTATTGCAATGTCTGGGTCAAGTAGTGCACGTGGTGTAAATTTAATAATTATTGACAGTCGACGCGGTGGAAAAACTTTATTACGTGCCGGACATAAATATATTAAACGCAGAGAAAATAAAAATTCAAGTACTTGGCATTGTGTAAATAGGAGAAATAGTATTAAATGTAGTGGATATATAACTATTGACAATACCAATAATACAATAATTAAAGATTATAAACACAGTGATCAGTGCGTGCCACATTCTGAAGACAATGAAGTTCAAATGGCTATAATTGAGTGCAAAAAAGAAGTAAATTCAAATTACGGATCAGTACAGAAAAGTATATTATTGGCTGTCGCCTTCTATTACAGACGGTTACTGAAAAAAATATAGCTTAACTTAAATAACTGATGATTTTTGTTATAGCTTTCGACTAAAAAGATCACCTATAAATTCAAGAAAAAGAACAAGTATAGAAATCGACCGCCAGATTCAAAAGCTAACAAAAAGTTACGAAAATAAAGCTATCTCCATTGGTGATTTTCTGATTAACATATCAAAGTCAACATTTCGATCAGAACATTTAAAAAAATAGTTTATTTTAATTTTGTTTTTAGCCTATTAAAATGTTTAATACTTTTTCTCGATGTTGATTATTTTTTGTAGTTTATGTTTACAATTTGCGCCTTTTTCTCCATGTTGATTATTTGTAATTAATATATTTGTCTAGTTGGTTGTTGATTATTTTTGTAGTTTATATAAATTTACAATTACTGCCTTTTCTTAATGTTGATTATTTGTAACTAATATTTATGTCTGGATGTTGTTTTTATTTGTAGTTTATAATATTTACAGTAATACTTTTCTGAGATGTGGATTTTTTATATTTTTTTATTGTTGATTATTGGTAATTAATATTGTTGATTATTTTAAAAATTACATTGCAATTAATATTTCGTTTTACTGTTTGATATTTTTTTATAAATATTTTGAATTAATAAAAGACTGATTTAATATCGCAAACAGACGTTTTATTGATACACTCCTAAAAGTATTTATTTATAGATACACTTTTCTTTTCAGTTGTACCTTCTATTGTCTAACGTAGATCTAAAAGATGGGTACCATAGCGGGACTTTTTGATAGGTATTTTAAGAGGGTGCCATACCGGGACCATACCATAGCGGGACTTATAATCTTAGGAGTTGTAGAATGATTATAAAGGATAACGAAACTTTTAACATTACAGTATATTTATGTATTTAAACCAATAATAGCATACAGCTCTCTTTTAAAAGTCATCTAACAACAGACTTCAGAATTCATAAAGAAAAGAAAACAGTAACTCTTTTTTTCATTGTCACCCGTATATCAAGCCAGTTATATTTATAAAACTCCGTCTTCAAACCCTCATGTTCATATTGAGGTTAAAAATAGCTTAGCAATAAATAACAGTGCGAAGTTAATTTAGCACAAGGGAAGTTGTAAGTGCGTTGCTGAGTTTTGCAATATCCGCAGGCGCTCGCGCGATCGGATGCGCGCCATTTTGTTTTCCCGCCAAAATTTTTTCCACATTCTGTCTGTAAAAGTTTGCGTGTGAAAGTTTTGACGTTTTTGTGCGTTTAGAAATAAAAACAATATTTTTTGAGGCGTAAATTACTTTTATTTACAGTAAGGAGATACATAAAAAACATATTTTATGAACTTGAGTAGGTATATAATCAAAGCTTTAAATATAAAACACATATATCTTTTAGCACAGAATTACATAGATAAATATATATTTATGCTAAGAGTTAAGAGTATTTACTATCTTTATTTGAAACCGAAAAAAAGAAATTCTTACCAAAAGATTTTCTCTTAAAATAGAATCTAAGTAAATCTTTTTCCACTTCCCTTGAAGCTATAAATAAAACAGACAGATAAGTAAATAAGTAATGAAAGGAAATCGTAAAAATAGTCTTCGAAACAATTTTATACGGTTGAAATAACTTAGCACATCGAAACCAATTAAGTTAAAATACTTAAAGCTGGGAGCTTAAGAGCTTGAAAATAATGGAAACGGCTTAAGTTTTTACAGGCTTTTGGAAAGCGTTTTCATGTAGCAGCCATTAAGATGGGATTCCTGTTAAATTAACCATCACTAGTGGAACACTTCGGATGTATTGGAGATCTATTTGTTAGTTATTTATCACATTTGTGGATGAATACTAAAATAATAAATACCTTATACTTGTAATAACTATATTGTAAACTATTATATCGTTACATCATAGAAACGTTGGCTCAGGATTTTTCCTATTGATAGGTACATACCTTTTTAAAGACAATTTTACGATCGATATGAAATTTTTGATCAAAAATTGCCAAGGGAATTTTTGGCAAGGGATTGCCTTATCTAACTGTATAGGATATCTTAATGTATAGTTTAAAAATCTCAACTCATTTTATTACTACATAATAATTAAAATCTTAAATCAAACACCAGCCAGCCCTTATCCAAATTAAAATAAATAAAAGTAAATTAAAGACATGAAAATCTGCTTAAATTACCGGAGCTTCAGTCATACTTCTGAAACATCGCAGACAATTATCATATTATTATATCGTTGCCATGGAAACCGTAATTACCCGTCAATAACGTGCTTGTGCTTACGAGGACAAGAATGATGGTGAATGTTTATTAATTTTGAGTTAATTACTGATAGGGTGTTGTTACTTTTTACAATAATTATAAAATACGTAGTATAATTTTTTCATTCTTTTTACGTCTTCGCTTTCTGCATTGAAAAATTAAGACGGTTTGGCTTTTATCAAATGAATGTTTGAAATTCTAACTCAGTAATATTACCTATAAATGTGAAAGTAATTATACCTATTAGATGAGCACTGAACCAATTTGGATACAATTTGGCACATACACAGTTTGAAGTCCGAGTAAGCACATAGTTTTTATCCCGGACAATTCACAAGAACGGGACATATACGGTATTTCCTTCTACAAAGCGGGCGAAACCACGGGCGGAAAGCTATAGTACAAAATACATACTGAGGAGATTAGTCAACGGTACCGGATTTATAACAATGTAGCATGTCACTGTATGTTAAAATGAATAAGTACGCACGTAAACACAAATACCTTCGCTTTCCTTGGCACAAATACATAACACACGAACGTAGGGAAATCACTACATCACTACATATTAAGTATAAAACAAAGTCGCTGTCCCTATGTCCCTTTGTATGCTTGAATATTTAAAACTACGCAACGTATTTTGATGCGGTTTTTTTAATAGATAGAGTGATTCAAGAGGAAGGTTTTAGTGTATAATTTATTAGGTTTTACTAAAAGCGGGCGAAGCCGCGGGCGGTAACTGGTAAGCTAGTATATCTATATGATTAGGTAACTAGGTACTTAGAGTACTAAACCGAGGTAATTGAAACAATCCAATTGAATAAAATGATTCCTTACTTCCCTGTGTCATTGTAACAAAATTTTATTAGAATAACAACCAAGAAGATCAATTTATTTCAATTTCATAATTCACTCCCACCAAATTTAATTTGGGGAAACAAAATCAAAAGTTTGTTCGTCGAAGTTGTAAGAAGATGGAATCTAAGACAAAAGTTTTGAAGCGAGCTTAATTCATATTAATTATAACAGACTCTATTTGTTATCAATATTATGATATGTATAACTTTCTTGGTTATGAATAATGTATGATTTGTTAGGATCGAGCTAGAGTTATTTATTTAATAATAGGTCTTGCTGGTGTTTTGTAAGAAAATAGGAATTCTAATTATAATGCCTAGGAGATATAATAGAAACACTAGAAGTCAATTTCCTCAGTCGGCGTCTTATATAAAAATATGACTCAATAACAATAAAAATTTGTATTTTTTCATGGAAATTGGCATTAATCTTGAATGTATGATGTCCAAAAGCTCACTACGGATAATGTAAGATCGGGCTTGTAAATCGTGATTCATAGTTATGAAAATAAATCGACATCCTTTTGTACAAAAAGGTTTTTCACTGTTACTGTTATTGCTTGATTTTCTGCTTCAGAAAGTAGGTACTATTAAGATTTTTATAAGTATACTAGCTTACCGCCCGCGGCTTCGCCCGCTTTGTCTAAAACCTATCTATTAAAAAAACCGCATCAAAATCTGTTGCGTAGTTTTAAAGATTTAAGCATACTACAAAGAGACATAGGGACAAAGAAAGCGACTTTGTTTTATACTATGTGTAGTGTGTAGTGATTTTACTCTTTTGTAATGGAGATAGCAGTCTGGATTTTTCTTATGACATAAACCCTGATCACTATGGATGTGGATGATATCGTTACGAACATTTTAGAGAATTTTCTTCAACACTGATAGCTATAGATTGACCTCATTGGACATTCCCTCTCTATAAGGAGATAGTTTTCTTATTCCTCAAGAAAAATCGATAACTAAATGCATCTTCCCCTTAGCTTGGAAAAAGATAAGAACTTTTACAATAGAAAGGACATCTCGAACTTTCCAATAAATAAAATTGAAGTTTTACTCCTCCGTAGAGTCCAACGTAGTTTTTACGAATTTGCCTGAAGAACTCGTAAGTTTATTTCAAATCGTCTTGGAATAAACTTGTGTAATACGAGATATATAATTAAAAAAGAATGGAAAAATTTATTCGAGCATCGCGATACAATACATACATACAATACAATACAATACAATACAATCGCGATACAATTTTTTTATTCCTAAATATTTCAATTACGTCACGATGTTTTTATTAATTTGTAAGCGTAAATAACTGAATCTGGAATGTTCTTTATTTTTCCTTTGAATTATAAAAGAATTTTTAATCCACGAGGTACATAATAATTCTTAAATAATTTATACTAATTTCTGCCCTTTCTTTTGTTGTCACTAGCTCCAAATTCTTTTCAATTATTTTCAACTTCTTTATTAGAGTTGCCCAACATCATACATAATTCAAAATACAAAAATACAAAAATCTTTATTATTACATAAACATTTGGTAGATAATACAATGCACTAATCTCCACACTAGGATTCCCTGTGTTGTGGAGAATAGTCTCTTCCAGCTTACGTCTATTTACACAGTTTATACAGAGGTAAATTCTTAACTACGAAAATACATACAATATGCTAGTTGAATAAATTTCTGCGAGTGAATGAGATAGGATGAATGTCTTGAGTGAGTTTGTGGAATTATTTTAATGGTCTGAGGAAGTTTTCCGTGTGTTCGTAGTCCAAACCACAAAGGAAATTTTTTACATGTTTTTTGCATTGCCTCTTGGTCAGGGGTAGGAGGTTAGTTGCTAAATTTAGTTTTTCGTAAATAAAAGGACCCATGTATAGATATGATTTTTTGCCAAAATTTAGTTTAGTTTTAGGTCTATTCCATTTTCTGCATCTTTGGGAACGAGAAGTGACATACATATTTGATGGTGCAGTTTTGTGAAACCGAAGAGCGACCGCCATAATGTAAAGTTGTCGCACTCGCATACAACCGGTCTCCTGGTAGAGGATATCAGTTGGGTAGCGACGAGGTTTAATATATGATACCTTTAGTATGGCTCGTTGGGAACGCTCTACTCTCATTAAGTGTGTTTTATGTGCAGCACCCCATACTACAATGCAGTAGTTGATTATGGATTCGCATAATGAGCAGTAGATCATTTTAAGCAGTTTGTCCGAAGCGACTTGGCCCATTCTTTTAAATATATATATTAGCTTACGTAGGCGACCAGAGACATAATCAATTTGTTTTTGAGTTGAGATGGTTATCTACATAGACTCCAAGATAACGAATATTTTGAACTTCTTCGAATACGGGACAGTCGCATATTATGTTATTTTGTGAGCAGTTGCCATAGTGGAATTTAATGGCGAGAATTATGAATTATAATATAATACATTATAAAAATACCTGTAGGTCAAACTATCTGATTTCCTAGTTGCAACTAGTACTAACTAGGGAAAACACATTGTAAAAATAGAAATTTATAAAAGATTTTCGCCTGCAGCTTCGCCCGTGTACCTAGTCAAAGAAAAACAAGACACACCCGCAGTCTTAATCCAAGTAACCCTCTAAGTGTTTGCTAAATTTCAAGAACACGGTTCACAAGTTATTGCCTGAAGAAGTAAAAAACAAACATACAAACTTTCGCATTTATAATATTTGTAGGATACGTAGAAAACTACCATTAACCAGATTAATTTCTCTCCGGTTTGTTTCAATAGACAGGTGCTCGGAATTCAGATGCCCTCGACTGAATGGCAATCGGCAAGCTTTGATCAATGTGATTTAGTTACCACTCATCTTATAGTGTTAAAGAGTGATGGGAAAGTGAAAATGTGCTGTAAGAGACGTTTATTAATAAATAAAACTGTTTTAAGAATAAATTTATGGCATTGTTGTTTACGGAACTCGGGAAGGAAATTATAAAGTGCTATGTGATTACATGTACGAGTACAAAAATGAGCGGTAAGTTGTATAAATAAACAAAACTATTTTGGATCGAATCCATGATAGAATATAAGTGTTTTAAATTATATCATTGGTATAATTAATATACTTTTAAAGTACCTATTATAGGAAAGATTGTCTATAGAAATTATCAAAATAAGCCACAGTTCGGCAAAAACAGAAGGAAAATCATCTATTTTACAGGCAGTAAAGAAAATCGCTCATTAATGTATCTGCTCTATATCTAAGGCTCTATACTTCACAAAGTAACAATACTTTACATTTTAGAAGTCCAATAAATTGTAGGCTGTCACTTGCAAGCAAGACGTATTAAAATTAATGATTATTCCATTGACTTCGAATTGAAACATTGAATGATATATTAAACCCAGTCTAGACAAGTTATTATACTGACGTTTGAATGATAGTGCCTTAAGTGACCGTCTCGCAGAGCCTCGTATTCGTGGTACTCATTTGTTGAGTTAATCAACAATGTTGTTGAACTATGTCTTAATAAAAACACAATAAAAATAATTTTTGACACATGACTAATGTATTTTTTCTCGATAGTTCGACAGATTCGTTTACGCTATTAATATAATATCAAGCTATGAACTTTGAAAAACGCTTGGTAAGGTGCTTTTTATTAGGTAAATATTCTCTAAGCGGTCCACCCCGGCTACGCCCGTGGTACATGTTTTTGTTTTCTTTCCATAAAAACCATCCTAGTATCTACTTCAAGGAATCTATTAAAAAAATAATTGTCGAAATCGGTCCACCCGTTCACGCGTGATGCCATGACCAAGGGAAATAGGGATTCATTTTTATATATAGAGGCAATGTAATATAAACTGTTAATTACACCGAAATACTTTAGGTGTATTATTCCTTTGTAATTCCCATTCCATAGACAAGCACAAAGAGGAAAGGTCATAAAGACAAACGAAAATATACGATATAATCCATTCACGAAATTTGTCATATTTTACTTTAGAATCAATGTATTTCGGTTCATTAGATGCAGAGCGGTTTTGAAGTGATGCGTAAAATTATATTCCATATAATATACTGTTCCAATTCTACCTGAATTCAGTAGATTTATACTTGAATGAAAAAAGGGAAATTCAGCAAGCAGAATGGATACATGCAAAACTATTGAGACAAATAATTTGCGTAAAATAATATCTCTTACAAAACGTACTTATGGATAAAAATAATTTAGTTTATTTTCGCTATATCGTATTTATTTTTATTTTATAAACTAAAATATAAACTGTGTATAAAATATACCCTTAATCGAGTAAAGCGTTTGTATTAACTAGTATAGTTACTGTATACTTAAAATAAAATAAATTTTATGAAAATAGTTTTGTCATAGAGCAATTGAGGTAGGTAACTAACTTTACATCGTAAACAGTATTATTATAAAGAAAAAAAAATGAAATTTGATATAATATTTCCATCGAACCTTTAACGAGCATATAATAAAAACTTATGTTTTCTTATAAAATAATAAATTTTATGAAAACACAGTTGTCACAGAAGAAATAATTACACTTTACATTTCAAGAATCTTATATTTTATATTTAAAACAAAGGTTGGTTTTAAAGAACAATTCTCTAGTTAGGATGAAGTTAGTGTTCGTAACAAAGGGTTGAATTGCAAATTGGCAGAAGCTTTACTGTCAAAGCCGAGACACCAAATTACGTCGAGTATTTAAATAAATGCCCAATTTAGTTACATTGGCTTGACAGAATTATACGCAATACTACTGTAAATAACATGATCTAAATTTATAGCAAGATGTAACTTTATTTTTTGTTTAAAAGTTTTGTGTTTTTTAATTTCCATTTAATTTCTATTGTATGCGACAAAGCGACATATTTTGAAAGTTGTGTTTGTGTTCTCACATATTCTCAGAAGGTTCTGACTGATAAATGTCATTCACGAGAACTTTAATCTGAATTTTTGTCACCACTTACACAGATAAAAATATGTTTTTAATATTAATAAATCTGTATTTTCAATACAAATCCACGTACTCTTAGTTTATGGGAATGATGGAATATGGATTGGACTTGGCTCATATGTTTATTTTAACAGAGATTATTCGTCGTTACGTTACGTTGTTATTATTTACTAGCTATTCCCCGCGGTTTCACCCGGATTGCTCCGCTCCTGTTGGTCTTAGCGTGATAATAATATATAAGTAGCCTATAGCCTTCCTCAATAAATGAGATGATCCTGAGATTAGAGCGTTCAAACAAACAAACAAAAAAACTCTTCAGCCTTATAATAATTATTAGTATAGTTAGGTTAATTATATCATCTATCCTGTATCATCCACAATACCGAATACTATTTGCTCGAAATTCGCTGAATTTGAATATCAAACATGACATAACGTTAATCAGATAAAGTTCCAAGGATCCTTTGATAGCAAATATTGTGCTAAAAGCAATTACTATCATTTCTATGAAAACAAAGGCCAACTGTGTCTAACTTCATGCTGTAAGATGCTACCAAATTAATTGGTTTTATGAGCCTTCTCCACAATGGGTAGCGTTGGCCCAACAATTAATGATACCCATAATGACGGCCGATCATAGACATTGACACTCTACACTATCGTGATTGTCTCTACTTTACTACTTGCCCAACACTGCCCATTGTGAAGAGCGCCCATTAGATAATACATTAATTTGTAGAATTGCTGCTATGTGATATTTCATTGTTTCGGGTCTTTCAAGGAATTGCGGTTATTTGTATATAGATAAGGTTAAATTAATACTTTAATAGTTTATGTTCGGTTTATTTTACTATGGTTAGTTACCTACTATGTTGTAGTTTTCAAATAAATGTGTGGCCCACAGAACAGTAAGAACAAACAACATTCTATTCAAGTTAAACATGTGTGTTAGGTATGTGCCATCCGGATAACGAATATTATTATGTATACTTAATTATATCCTTAATTCAAAATTAATTGTATAATCTGTAAAATACTAGCTATAGTAAATACGTAGTACACAATTTAGCAGAAACGTTATATAAAATTAATCAGAGTAAACGCGAGTTTAGCTTAAAACGGGAAAATGAAAATATAATACGATAATAATTAAATTTACAGTATCCGCAGTGATATAATCCAATTTTTAATAAAAGCAACAACGTCATCATTTGCGAAATACGGAGTCGAGTTAATTTAATAAACGGACAGTTTTGACAAAATTGAGAAGACAGCGGTGGGACCGTGGTCATGGATATAGCGATAGCGGGATATAATAAATAATAAATAATACATAAAACGTGTAATCATGTTTATAGAGTGTTTATGGACAGGAATGAGGTAATACTTTGCTTGCTTTGCCATTAGAAATAATTGAGATCTTCGTAATAACAGGGCGTAGACAAAATTGCAGGCTTATTTTGAACTAGCGGTCCGCCCCGGCTTCGCCCGTGGTACATATTTCGCAATAAAAAGTAGCATATGTCCTTTCTCGGGTATCAAAATATCTCCATACCAAATTTCATGCAAATTGGTTCAGTAGTTTAGGCGTGATTGAGTAACAGACAGACAGACAGAGTTACTTTCGCATTTATAATATTAGAGGTAGTATGGATTGTTCAAAATGTAGGTGATTGTGAGCCAAACAAACGTCTTTTGTAGTCATGAAATCTGCATAGTTGCATGAGGGCACGAATGATTTTTTTAAATCTATACAACTCATAAATGACTAAAACACAACATTATCATCTTTACCGCTTACTTCCAAAAACTGTCCGTATCCTTGGCAACTCTCTAAATGCATTCTATAGTCGCCAAACCTTTCAATCCACCAACATTATCCGCTTATAAGTCCGCCCAAATTAATGCTAGACTTTCGAAACAGAGCCGCTGTCACCATCGCTAGTGTAGCGAAGTTATTATAAGCCAGGGATAAAATGAAAATTGAAATTTGAGTGCACCAGACCTCGTTACCACGAGACGAAATAACAATCTGTCTTTATGTTCTGATGAATAAATGTATAGCTTCAAGCTTTTTATGTCCATTGAATGTATTTATGTATGACAGTCTCGGGTAGTAAAGTACCTAATGTTTAATACATATTTTAAAGATTTGTGATAGAGTAGGTACCAGATTAGTATAATTTAAAGTATGGTAGCATTTAAGTTTGTATCTTAAAGTATTTAATTTGATTTAATGAATATGAATATTAGGGGAATTCCGTATGTGGGGTAATTCGGAAAATTGTGAACTTCAGATCATCGTTTTATTGTGAGTATCATGAAGGTATTGTATGAAAATTAAGTGAGTTTGATAGTAATAGCATTCATATTGGTTTAATCAAATAGTTACGTATAAATTTAACACTACCTATTGCATTTAACCGTCATCCGGAATTACCCAAGGTTGCCTGGAAGAAATCGCTTCAAAGCGATAAGGCCGCCAATTTGTACGGTGAAGATTCATTTTGTATGTTATTGTATTTTTTAACCGACTTCAAAAAAAGGAGGAGGTTATCAATTCGGCCGGTATGTTTTTTTTATGTATGTACACCGATTACTCCGAGGTTTCTGAACCGATTTACGTGATTCTTTTTTTGTTCGATGCGGCATGGTGTCGAATTGGTCCCATAAAAATTTTATTTGGATAGGCCCAGTAGTTTTTATTTTATGAGCATTTTTGTCTGTATTTGTAAATGTTGCAAGTGCAAGTTTGAAGTCGGTTGTTTTTAACGCAGTTATTGACTTGTATATCTGTGCATTGTACAATAAAGTGTTTTTTTACTTTTATTATTATTACCCTAATGCACCTTATTAGTTATATAGAAAATATTATTGTATATAATGTAAGTTTAAGTTGTTTCGTCTAGATATAAATAACATAAAATAATAATGTTATACAACTGCACAACACACAGAAATAAGCTTTATTCTGTCTATTTTTAAATACAGTTACTGTTTATCTCTTTGTTCATAGAAACCCGATACGATCTCCCGAAATTGATAAATTTAATAAATACCATATCTTGTTCGAAATAAACACCAATATTGAAATAATACAATTCATAAGACTGAAGATAATCTCTGGAATAAATTATCAGCCTTGGAAAATTCTTCAGGACATAAGTAGACAGTTACTTAACTCTGAGTGCTGTAGTTTTAAACCGACTTTCCTTTCATCATTATTTATGCGAAAGCAATCAGGATTAGTGAATATGTATAAATTGTGATAATTGTTGCTAACTATAATATAAAAATACCTTTTATTCGGTTTACCTACTAGTTTAAATCAATTAATTATTTTTATGTTATTCATATTGTATGAAGGACGTTCCTATGCGAATAATAATTTTTTATGTGAATAATTGGATAGATACAATTTTTTATAGTGCTGCAAGAAATGGAGTCATTTGCAAGTGTTTTCAAACAATTGTTTTATATTATTTTAAGTTGGTTTTCACATTAAAAAAGTAAGTAGCGTAAATTTTGCTTGTCTATGCCATGGATGTACATTTTTATTAATTGTAGCTTGTTTACAATTTGTATTTTCACTTGTAGATGGATGTAAATCTTCTATAATATAAAAATGAATCCCAAAATGTATTGGTAAGCGCATAACTTGAGAACGGCTTAACCGATTTCGTTAATTATTTTTTTATAATATTCCTTGAAGTTCGAGGATGGTTCTTATGTAGAGAAAACGTGAATATGTACCACGGGCGAAGCCGGGGCGGACCGCTAGTTTTAATTAATTGAATGTACGCTCTGAACAACATGTCCATTAAATCTCGTGTTTACACAAATACGGTTTTTGGGTCAACGGAGGCTATTGGTTGAGATTTATCGAGTGACCGTTAAGTGTTGGGGGACACGATACGCTTATCTAAATATAGATTATTGATTTCGGCCATTTATTATGGAAACGAAATAAGGTATGTCAAAGATTTAACGTTACGAAAAATGATTTGTTTCTGTTATTTTTTGGGTGTTTTAGAAGATGATCTGTGATATGATTCCGATAGTTTTTATAATATTGTTTTAAATATTAATAAATGATTTAGTGTGTGATTCGATTCAGATGGTAGAATATTGTCTTAAATTTATCACTACATAGTATAAAACAAAGTCGCTTTCTCTGTCCCTATGTATGCGTGAACGCAACAAATAATTTCATAGTTCTATACAAATTATCGTCAATAATATGATTGGTAAATCCATTGATGGATTAAGCAATTTACAAAGTTTCATGTGGAAAAATATACTGAAAATATATTCAGTCAGTCATGAAACTAATTTCCTATAATAGAATAGCTATGATAGAATAATTCGTATTACCTGTACGCAATATCCTAAACGTTCAAAAACAAATAAATAACTGTATGCATATAACGTTTACGCCATAACTTAATAACTTTCATGAAGGAATAAGTAACTGTATTCAAATATTGACATGATCATTGCTAAACATAATATTATCATTCTATACGCGCGGTTTCACCTGCAGACTTGAGCAAAAACTTTCATACATTATTTCAACTCTTTATGGGTTAATAAAAATGAGCCTATACTATTTTAGTTCCAAATTTTATCATATCATTCACTGTAGTTAAACTGGGAAAGTGGAACATAGCAACTGACTGAGTTTTTATTTTTTAAAAGAACCATTTTAAAATAACTTTTCACCACAAAGAGTTTTATATATACGAAATATGTAACATTAAACTTTGCCAAAATAATGCCGATGTTAATTAACGAATACAAAAGTTTGAAACTTAAAGGATCTTAATTAAGGTCCAAAGTTACTTGGCACGTGTGCTAAATACGAAAGTAACGTAGTTATCTGCAAAGGAAAAATCATGAAAGTGTTTTCTATGGAACAATTAGTTTTGAAGAATTCCCTTCTGGTGTCGAATATAATTTTTTAAACCTAAACTGAAACGTTATTATTATACGTTAAAAACTTCTTTAAAGTTCTTTTGAAATTGCTTTAATTTATAAAACACTGTTTATATTAAATCAAGTGAATAAATCATTCCCAGAATCCAATTAACAATAACTATTATTTAACAGTATGATATTATTATTTTCACATACCTAATTAAGAATGGCTTCAATTAAAATGTAATAATGTTGTACACTAATTAACATAATATTATGACGAAATGATAATATTATGTACAATATAATATATATGTACAATACACCGAAAGAGATTAGCGTGTTCAAACAAACAAATTTTTCAGCATTATAATAATAGTATAGATTAATTGTTCGCTAAAAATAATATAAAATCAACTGAGGTTTTTCCTAATTGCACGAATTATTTTTTAATTACTATTAATTAGTATCAACTATTTTTCTTATCTATACTTCTATACTATAATATTATAAAGTGGAAAGGTTTGTAATTATGTATGTATGGTTTTCACGCATAAACTACTGGACCGATTTCAAAAATTATTTCACCATTAGAAAGCTGCATCTTCACTGAGCAACATAGGCTAGGTTTTATCCCGGAAATCCCCCGGGAAGGAGAACTATGCGGGTTTTTCTTTGAAAACGCGGGCGAGGCCGCAGGCGGAAAGCTAGTTGCTTCATAAAGGAAAAGTCCTATAACGTTCAGTATCACCTTCCTACATGGTTTATTGTTAAAAATAGCCCATCTATATTTGTCGCCTTGTCACGTTATTGGCAAGTGACGTTTATTACTCGTGACGTCATAATAACATAATGGCTATTTTTCACATAAGCTATTAAAAAGTTATGTGAAAGTTTCTGAAGGTTCTATTTTCAGACGTCAATAAGGGATAATTTACGGTTTTAGATTAAAGAGAAAGTTTATACTGAAACCTTAGACTGAAACTATCCGAATTCCAAATAATACACACCCAGATTTTGTTTTTGTTACTAAAAGCTACATTGTTTAGTTTATGATAAGTTATGATAGTGTAAAATTATTTGTTTGTAATACTTAATTATTCACTGTGAATGAAGCCAATATTGTATTTTTATTTCAGTACAATCCAACTTTGGTTGAATATTTAGAACATTATTTTAATTACTTGATGGCTTTATAGGGTCTCTACTTTAAACCTTAAAAAATGTAGAAGAAAATATTCAAAAAAAAATATAACCATACGGAATAAGGAAAGTATTATAAATCGCATAAAAACCGCCAGAATACAAACGAAGTTAAATAGTTGGAAGTAAATTGAATGAAAGCACTCAACGTTCATTATCAACATGGCGCAGGCTGCAATGGCGTCCTTTTGGCGGGAGAGTGCATTTTTAGATTCGCGCCCATTACCATGAAGGTTTTACGTTTATGTAAACTTTTTGAAGTGAAACTTCTTTAGGCGCGTTGAGAGTAAAATTTCAAGGTCGCGTCACGTAAGGCGACGATTTTGGTATCTTTCAATCCTTCCAAAGAAGTTTCACTTCTGACACGTGTGCTCAGCACACACGCTCTTTTTTAAGGGAGACAGAAAACTAAGGTATGAGGAAAAAACAATGACATTTATATTTAAAAATAAAGAAACTTAGGGATAAGGAAAAGGAACAAAAATAATGACAGAAATATTTTTAAACAAGGAAAAGGAAAAACAACAGATGAAAAATAAATAATGTCTTCAACAAGAGGATCCTCATTATGCTCTTTTTATTACACCTCATTTAACCCTTGAAATAATGTATCATTTGCTGTTTAATGAATCTTAAGGTATATACCTAATATTTTAAACGTTATAAAAAAATGTATTTGTAAGCTATTGCATAGCTTCTATCGCGGGCCTTGAGCGCGCTGACCGAATCGAGAAATTCCGTAACGAAAAAACCTCACGCTCCCCACTCCGACGGGCGGAGGAGTGGCTTGAAGGCATGCTATGCAATAGCTTTACCGCGGCAGTCCCCGAGTGCCACACGTCTTTTTTTTTTCAATGATTTGGCACATGGATTCCGAATATTTTCAAATAGTTTCCCGTCCGCGGCTTTGCTTTGTCGCGCATCAAAATCTGTTAGGTACGTAGTTTTAAAGATCTAAGCATACAGACAAACAGATGGAGGAAAGCGACTTTGTTTTATAATAATAACTAGCGGTCCGCCCCGTCTTCGTCCGTGGTACATGTTTATGTTTTCTCTACATAAGAACCATCCTCGTACTTCAAGGAATATAATAAAAAAAGAATTATCGAAATCGGTTCACACGTGATGCCGTGACAACGCGAAACGGGTTTCATATAAATATATAGATATATTATGTTATATGAATGTTTCTCAAAATGGTTAGATATGCTACTTTTTAATTTAAATTTAATTTATGTTAATGAATTAGGTATATACTTCGTGGACCACGCCGTGGTCGTTATCAAGATTACTTAATCTATGACTTGGAACTTATGTAGGTACACAATCCGTTAACTTGTAAAGTACGAGAAATTTCATACAAATATTGAGGTTAACAATTTAAGCATAACACAAACACGATAATTATAATTAAATGGTAATTGATTATCTAATATTAATTAACAATTAACCTTTCGGTGAGGATTAGCTAATATGCCTAATATTAATAATTTTGTATATCATTAACTAGCTCTACCACGTGGTTTTACCCGCATTACTCCGCTTCTTAGTCTTAGCGTATTAAACGATTTCCTCAATAAATGGGCTATCTATAGCCCATTTATTGAAGATTTTTTCAAATCGAATAAGAACCGAAAAGAAAACAACCGACGAATTCATTTTTATCACGCAATAGTTATTAAGGTATTTATTTTGTTATTTGAGAACTATAATCGAATTTTTCAAACTTAAATATATAAAAAACTAGAACGACCCTATTCATATAACAAGCATATAGGGCGTTAAAACACCTACGCATTCGCGTGCGGCAGCGAAACAACGAAAAATCTGTCAGTAATGTGGCAGGATTTCGCATATGATAATATGTCTCACTCTAGCACATAGATAGATGAAATAGTTGCGTCCTTGTCAGTATTGTTTCGCAAGGAACTGCGAAATGGCCATTACACAGACGCATTGCGAAAAAGTTGCGAAAACATTGCTGTTTACTAACGTTCCGCAGATATTTCGCTACGCAGTAGTTTCGCAAAGATTCGCTGCCGCACGCGAATGCGTCGGTGTACTAACGGCGTAACCAACTAAAAACGTCTGAAATCAAATGTCAAAAGTTGATTCCACGGATTGCACGTAAAGGAAATCGATCAATCACACAATACATGTGAAATGCATCTGCCCCGGAAATTTGAGTTCATTTAAGCATTTATTGCATCACTTTACTAGAGAACAATTTTGTGTGGGTGTTTCTGGAAAACCTTTATAAACACCTGAAATCCTAGAATTATCTACAGCTTATATTTTCCATTAATAAATACAGAATGTGCGTAATTTTACTGCCGTTGCCGTTGTTGTGTGCTACCTATTTTAATTTTTAGGTCGGAAAATGAGAACTTATAAATAAAAAAAAATAATGTGTGCGTGTACTAGTGTACCCACGAAAGAAGTGAAACTTCTTTATGACCTTATTTTTCAAAAAAAAATTTACTTTATGCAACTTTACAGAAATACGTCGTATCAATAGGTAAATATATAATATAGGATAAGGTAGGTGTAATGGTAGGGATAAGAAATAGATGGCGCGTAAGGGAAAAATGTCACGCGTAACGAAAAAATGTTACACTACATTTTTTCCGGCCCCGATAAAGAAGTTTCACTTCAAAATTTATGTAGTATTAAACTTTGAAGAGTTTTCCGTTTCCTAAAATATTTCAATCTAAGAATTGAATATAATATCCACTGCTTTTTACTATCGATGAAGTGGGTATAAATCTAAATCGGTGGTCAAGTCCAAATTCTATCCATTAAAATTAAATTCTTAATATTTGTAACGAGTCGTCATTAATATGATAAATGTAAAAACAATAATAATTTGTAATTGAAGTTACTTTTAAGTATTTTCTTCTACTGAAAATAATATAAAATCTACCAACGTCAAATACTTTTATATCTTCCTGGGGTTTATATCAAAAATATAAATGTATTTAAAGTAACAAAAGAACGGGTGCGATTCGAGCGCTATATCGGCGATATAAGCCGACTTAGTGATAATAACTCGATTTAAAATCCACATTCGTATAAAAATTTCCACATATGCTGAATGTATAAAATACAAATGTATGGATATACTAGCTGCTCCGCGCGGTTTCACCCCCGTGGCTCCTCTCCTCTTGGTTGTAGCGTGATAATATAGGTATCTATAGCCTTCCTCGATAAATGAGCTATCTAACACTGAAAGAATTTTTCAAATCGGACCAGTAGTTCCCGAGATTAGCGCGTTCAAACAAACAAACAAGCTCTTCAGCTTTTTAATATTAGTATAGATTTCCCTTTTTATAATATTATCAAGAACCTGAAATAAAAATTAATCACCATTCCATGATTAATTAACAAATTTTTATACTTAAATTCGTAAATAACGTTATGATTCACGCATGATCGTCACAGCTTGATTTTTCCATTTAGACCTATTATGTGGCGTTTTTTCACACAAAAGAAAACGATGTTCATTTCTGATTATTCGTTGATTTGATTGAATCTGATTCAACGTAATTCGAGCTAGAATGTCGAATTGATTATCTTTATGCCAAATGCCTGAAAATTATCGTATTTTATACACCTAATTGATTTTCGGTAATGTTGTGAAAATATTCATAGTATTCGGTATTGTTAGAAACATACGTATATTTTAGTTTTAGATTAATACTAGCTTTCCGCCCACGGCTTCGCCCGCGTTTTCGAAGAAGAACCCGCATAGTTCCCGCCATTTTCCGCGATAAAACCTATCCTATGCGTTAATCCAAGTTACTCTCTATATGTGTGTTTTTCATTGCAATCTGTTTATAAGTATTTACGAGAATGAGTAACAAACACACACACATTCTCACAAACTTTCGCATTTATAATATTATTATAGTAGGATAGGATAGGATTGTTGACTTAATTTTTGTTCGTTATTATAGGTGAAGTGATGGATTAAGTAACTTTAATTCTTAGATCGAAAGTTCAAACTTTTCTTTCAGTTGAGAAGTTTGAACGCTGGCCGTAAATAACATGAAATAACCGACATGTCTTAAAAACTAAAAAGATTGATGGCATGTTACTTTTATAAATTGGCTAGAATGGCGTTTTCATAGAAGGCCTGTACCTAATAATAGTACTAGTAGGAAAAAAACTGGCTGATGGTAAAGCAATTGTTGATGTTAACTTTTAACTATTTTAAAACTTTGTATAGAAAAGCTTTCGCTTTCGCTTCTGTTGAAACAAATCGATTTATCCTCATCATCTGATAATATAAAACAAAAAATTACAGTTGTTTATTGAAGTGAAACTTCAATCTTTATCGGGGTTGGAAAATAATTTAATGTAACATTTTTTCGTTACGCTTGACATTTTTCCGTTACGCACCATCTTTTTCGTATCCCTACCACGCGTGATTCGACGTTGTTCTGTAAAGTTGCATATAGTCAATTATTTTTTGAAAAATAAGGTCATAAAGAAGTTTCACTTATTACGTGTGAACACTAGTACACGCACACATGTTTTTTTTGTATACGTCGTTGTGCATCAATTTTAATATTATCATAATGTAAGAACATACATATTATCTATCGCTATTTGTCTTTATCAATATATCTAAAGGCCACAATCAAGCGTCAGTCCTTAGGTATACCAAAGAGAAACTAGTCTATAATCTATGTTAAGTCAATTCAGTTTCGTACGGAGATTGTTACATTGTAGCTACGGAATATATTGTATGTGTTGATTGTGATTAGATTCTCCCTTTATGTAGGTACCTTAAGGAATTTTGGTGAATTACATACATTGAAATACGTATGTTTTTGTCAATTCACAGATAAAATATAAATGGTAATTTACAGAACGAGTGTCTTATTTCAATTTATTTGGCAAATTGTTGTTGGCAAGTTGATAAAATGTAGGTAACTTAAAAGTTAATATAAAAATTCCTAAAGATAATTTCTGAACACATTTTGTAATCTACTGAACCGATTTTCATATAATTTACATATTTCCAAGTTGAAATAAATGGTTCGCAAAAAAGCAATGGCGGTAATTCGATCGCTAACTTTTTGGAAATGCGTGAATAAATTTGCATGATTATACCTTTAAATTGTGTATTTTATACTAAGTAAATGATATTTAATATGTAGAATTGTAGAGTCAGTTGAAAGTGCTGCAGTTTCAATAAAATAGCTTTCATAATCTTTTCAAAATCATGTCAATCTATTAATATTATAAAGTTAAAGAGTTTGTTGGTTTTAACGCGCTAATCTTAGGAACTTGTGGTCCGATTTGAAAAATTCTTTCCGTGTTAGATAGCCCATTTATTGAGAAAGACTAATTATATTATCATAACGCTAACACCAACAGAAGCGGAGCAATGCGAGGAAAACAACTGGGCAATTGAAATAAAAAGGCGACTCTACTAGGCACTATTTTTTTCTAGAACAAAACAATAATCTATCAAATAATTATACAAATTATACCTATACCATATAATACATATAACAATACATAGTACATACTTATAATACATTCTCACAATCTCTAGGATACAGAAATTTTAAGCTTTCATTCAGAAAGTTTCGCATTTAAAATAAAAGAATTGTAAACTATCGGAACAGTGCAACTTTATCAGAATCCGTTGGACTGAAAACTTGTTAGTTAGTTGTTAAAAAGAATAACATAAAGCCGTGGATATATTTCAAACAATGCGAAGACATTTCTATGTATTATTTATTAGCTTATAGTATTGTGGAATTTTGTTACGGCGCCATGCGGTTTTCTGAATCTTTACATAATACAGAAAATATTTGATTTTCTTATTTGTTAGTAATGGGTACATTAAAAGCTTATAAATCGGTTTTGATTATATCATCAATAATAATATTCCAAAATAAAACTATCTAACTACGTAAGTCCTGAATGAAATGGGCTATTATTTGTGTTTATTTCGAGCGTAAATATCTATTTTTTGAGCAAATAATAGATTATATTTTTATAACTTTACTAGGTATCTATCTCCTTGACCGATTTTATAAAAATCTGTTCTAGATTTTAGAATTTATCCGTACGTAAGTGCAAGAGTTTTGTCGTGCAAGTTAAAGTTGGAATTGTGTAAAAGTTTAACCTCGAAAGTTTTATTCAAGTTAAAAATAGTATTTAGGAACTTTACATTCTCGATACCTTAATCCCTATCCCTACTCCCTACTTATTTGTAAATGCGAAAGTAGCTCTGTCTGTCTGTCTGTTACGCTTTCCCGCTTAAAACTCTCAACCAATTTTGATGAAATTTGGCACAGACAATCTTTAGACCCTGAGAAAGAACATAGGCTACCTTTTATCAAAACACCACACGGGCGAAGCCGCGGGTGGAAGCCAGTTCAATATAAATACAAAAATTAATATATTATGTCTGTCAATCGGAAACTTTCCAATAAACGTGAAATGCGGAGCGCTACAATGATATCATATAGCAGATGTGAGAAAGAGATGGCGGTAGATGACTTATATAGCGCTGTCCTTTTCCTACACTGGAAATAAAACTGCTTTAAGACATCATGGTACGGTGGAGTGAAACTCCATACGTTCTCATTTAATAAAATATTCAAGTTAACATTGAACTCGTTCGCTATTGATTCAATCGCTTTATTTCCCACGTTTAAGGAAATTCCGGTAGGGAATTGCTTGGAATTGCTCGTGCGTGGTTTTAGGTAAAAGTTGAAGTTGTATTTGGCAAAATATCCTTGTAACACACCATTGTTTAATTGAATTATACAGCATAATGCATATAAAAAATTAGTAGTACCTAGGATATAAATAAAATTTCTAGAGGCCTACAAAATTACGAAAGAACGTTTCAGGATCATTTTAATTATGTAAAATATAAGAGCTCTTTGTTAAAGGCGAGATTTTATTGAAAATGTGATAATAAAAAGAAACGCTCAAGGAATTGCTAATATGTCTGATAGTTTTAATTAGTGTTGTACCAGAAGGTTCGTTCGGAAACATGCATTAAATAATAATTAATAACCACTAATAAAGTAAAACTACGATGGCATTTAACGCCAATATTCCAGATATTTCAAATGATTTCACTCAGCTCACAGTAAAAGCAAAAAGCGATCCGGGATCTAATTTTATCCTAGCTCTAAATCAAGAGAGACGGACCGACACTGTCTGAAAGCCCTAAGCTAGATCTAGTATATCAGCATTTTAATATTCCTTCAGCGCCTGCTGTAAATTTATCAAACGTCTGGATAGATTTTATGTAGAAGATAAATCTTTTTAGAGAATGACTTTTGATGTTTTATTGTTTTGGACGTTTAATTCGTGTTTATTTTAAATAGCGGTTTTAATATTGCTGTAATTTATGACGACAAAATATTATATTCTTTAAGAACCAGATTTCGCATCGCATGGCGTTAATAATGTTTTTATTGGATTTGTAATATTAAATTTTAGTGTATTTATATAATACATTATATATATACCTATAGTTGTTAATAATTTGTAAGCTACAAATTTATATAAGCATCGTATTGTCGTCTGTAGTTGAGTAGGTACTTAATTGTTTACTAATCTTTGTGTAATAGAGGTCGTTAAACACACATCACAAGTATCAACAGTCAGCAATAATATGAAACTGCTATGCACCTAAAGTTTAAATAAACAATTTATTTACTACATCATAACGAGAACCACGCATATTTCTAATCAACGTCCCCTTATTATCCTACTTTATGACCCATAACTGCCATAACAAAATGCATAAAACACGAACGAACTACAGCAACGATTAAAAATAGAAAAAAACGAGCGTTACATAACAATAATTCGCTCGATAGTTGCCCGCGACGCCGCTCGCCTGACACGGTTCGTCCAATCATGTGGAAACTTGAAACTTCGTTCCATGAAAACGTATGGGTTATTTTGAACTAGTTATTGCCAGCAGCTTCGCTCTACAAGTTAATAAATTGTATACTAAAATCGGTGAACTAGTTATTGCCCGCGGCTTTGCTCTACAACTTAATAAATTGTATAATAAACCGTGCTCGGTAACAACTCTATTGAAAACGCATCATGATCAATTGCGTAGTTCTATTTACAGTCACTTTGTTTTATAAACTAAGTAGTTATTATGAAGTATGGATTTTATAGTAAAATATGTAGCGGGAAATTGTTTAAATTATATCGAGTAGTGTTATGAAAGGACACTTGTTCGCATCGTAGAGACATAATTTCACACTTGACAGTCAATTAAGGCCATGGCAAGAAATTATAGTTTGGAATATACTTTCATAAAGTGAAAAAAAAAAGTGACGTCCCATGTCCCCATAATGGGGTAAGGGGCAGATGCATTATACATCTGTTTCACTGATCGATTTTCTTTAGGGACAAGTAGGTGATCAACCTTCTGTGTCCTGCCAGACCGAGACATTTTTTTTTCTTCGTCTCCACCGGGAATCGAACCCAGGACCCCTCGGTGCTACGCTCACGCGTCAACCACTGTACCAAGGAGGCGGTCAGATACTTTCATAATAACTCATAATTTCACACACAACGTTAAAATGTGTACGTCAAACCTACGTCTTGAAAAAAACAAACATAAAAAATGTTCCCTTGTTTAGCCGGTGATTTTCTTAATATTTCATCTCTACGACCGTAAGGAACGAAATTGATTATAATTCTAAGCGTATATAATATTATAATATTATGTAGTGGGTAGTATTTTCTCAATTGAAAGCTTTTCATAATAATATTAATTTTACGAAGTAGTTAACCAGAATCAAGTACCTAGAGATATAATTCAAAAGACGGATAACACAGCAAACTCCATAAAAATCACAAAACAAGTCACACGAAATATCACCCTACAGAAATAGCACCATAAATTCTTCGAAAATTCCTGAAAATGTGTTATGAAGCTATTTTCCTGTATCTTGTCACAACAGTGTTCAAATCAAAATGGCCGACAGCTACTCGCGATCAATTGAAATCATGAAATATTGTCTTGAAGTGATGTTTGTTTCGAATGGCTGCAGGTAAAAGAAAAACTTAACATTATTTCAAAATTGTCTAGTTTTCACGTAATTATTTGGACCATTTCTAAACCTAACTAGTTCTTTTAAAATTACTTTAGTGATAAAACCTGTGGATAAAACAGTCTCTTATTCTGAGTCAATTTACGAAAATGTATTTGTAAATTAGGGAAAGGTTTTTTGTCGATACAAGCGCTCACAGAATTTCCACATTCAAAAAAGACCATTAAAATATATGAGATTATGAAAATGAAATTTAATTTTAACCAAAGCTAATGTGAAACTTTATTAATACTATTGAACGGAGGATTTTATGGAGTTTCTTGCCGATTCTTCTCCATAGATACTGCTTTCCGAATCGGTGGTAAATGTTAAAAATATAATTATGTAATGACGTTTCGTAAGTGCTACTAAAAGTAGTCTTTGAATAAATAAACGTACCGACTTAGTTACTTACTCAATATTTCAGATTTTATGTAAGAAATATTATTATCATTCAACTGAATAAAATAAAAAAAATAACTGCGTTAAAAACAACCGACTTCAAAAACGGAAAAGTAAGAAATAAAAAAGATTTGATATTATTAATTACTACATATCGTCACTGGAAAGGCTAAAGTACTAAAGCGCCAAAATACCTAAAGTGCGTTTTTTATATGGTTGAGTTGGGTTTTTTCTTCTCTATACAATGGTCTAGGTCTTTTAGCAATCTGAGCATTAATTAAGGAGATAATGGCGCTTTAGCAGTGGCATTTTTCGTTTTTGTCGATGCGTCTATTTTACTTACCTAAAGAAAAGAAAATAATTTTTATTGTTATTGTTGGTTAGTTTTTTTTTCTTACTGCCATGTGTCCTTCAAGGTAAGATTAGAAACCTAAAGTGCGTCATTCAGTTAATTGTTGTCGTTTAAGTATTATTGACTTGCCGCAAATGGTAACAAAAAGGTCGTTTAGTAAATTTGCCTTACGAGAAAATTGATGAACGTAGGACTATTACTACTATTACACAAAAAGATGTCCTGCTATTCGGGACAGAGACAAATCCAAGAAATCAAAGATCAAAAGTAAGGTTAGTTAAATTAGTTGATGTCTTTAAATTCATTTCTTACGTTTAAGTTACAATGACTAAAACTGTATTATTCTGTATATTAGTTGTATGTGGCATATTAGTTGTTTTTCTTTTCCTAAATATCAATGGATGTTAGTGATTAATATTTATGCTTTACTGTGTCTGAATATGTTCATGGAGATAAGCGCTTTTGGCTCACGTAGTTTTCAGAGCATTTATACTAAAGCGACACTATCTTCGAAAATACAACAGTAATACGCATTATGTTTATTTTAAATGGTAGATAGAATTTTTATAACGATTTTTGCCTTCAGCATTATTACATCGGAATACAAGAAAAAAAGTTATGCCTGTTTGAACAGAAAAAAAAACTTTAAGTCGCTCTCCTGTAAAATGCACTTTTGGCGCTTTAGTAATTTAGCCTTTCCAGTGACGATATTATTTTTATGTGCTATTTACTAAAAAGTTTTGATGTCGGTGCATGGGCTTAATACTAAGTGCTTAGTGTTTGGCACCGACTTCAAACCTATTTAATAAATAGCACATAAAAATAATATGTAGTAATTAATAATATCAAATCTTTTTTATTTCTTACTTTTCCGTTTTTGAAGTCGGTTGTATTTAACGCAGTTATTTTTATTTAATACTTTTTAGTGTATTTTTCAACACGAATCAAACGAGCCCAAACTCGATAAAGTTGAGTCAATATATTACTGAGTTCCTATGGCCACCTTCCGATTCCATCATCAGATCAGCTCCATGTCATGATAATGTTTCATCGCTATCCAATTTACATTCGTATACAAAATTTCAGCTCAATCGGTTACCGGGAAGTGAATCAAAGTTACTTGCTACATTGAAATTAAGTCATCGAGTACAGACAAAAATGCTCATAAAATAAAAACTACTAGGCCTAGCCGAATAAAATTTTTATGGGACCAATTCGACACCATCCCGCATCGAACAAAAAAAGAATCACGTAAATCGGTTCAGAAACCTCGGAGTAATCGGTGTACATACATAAAAAAAAAAAAAAAAAAAAAAAAAAATATACCGGCCGAATTGATAACCTCCTCCTTTTTTTTGAAGTCGGTTAATTAATCCTCTTTCAATATTCGAAACGTCTCTTTATAACATAAATAGCATTATTAAAGCATACGTGTAAAATAAGTCTATATTTATTTATTTAATTCTTTATTTAACACACACATACATACCAAATTTGGTTTATATAACTCAAATAGTTTTCGAGTTATAAGGGGGTGAAAAGTGGCTCGAAATGGTTCGTGTAAATATACACACGGCTGCTGCTCGCCAGTTCTCTTCGCTTGAACTCGGCTTGACACGCTGCCGCGTGTCTAGATAAGATAGGTACACAATATGTTAACACTATAATAAAATTTAGTAGTCACAGATTGAAACTTACTATTACCATTCATGAATTTCTCTTAAAAAGCAAAATATATTGAAGTAAAGTCAATGCGAAATCAAAAGAAAAAAATAAAATATCCCGAGACCTGCGTCTTAATTTATATAATGAGATCTTGCTTGATGTAAGAAATGGGATGTCGATGGGATCCAGTTTTTGAAAAAGTTAAGTCTATTATATTTAAAACTTGATTTAAGGGTATATAGTTAGAATTTAGTAAGTTAAACATAATTATTATTATAACTAATAAATCATTATATTAATAAATAATAAATAATAAAAATCTTTATTTGTATAATCATTATATTTATTAATGTTCATAATATTAGTTGCGTACATGTTAATAAACGACAACAAAAATGACTTCACCAGTATATGGTCATTTCACCATACCAAGTAGGTATCTGAAAACTATAGCCTAAATTTTTAATGCAATAAAATAGAAAAAACTTCAAATACAAAACTATCTATACTAATATTATAAACTCTTCAAGTTTATTTTTTTGTTTGTTTGAACGCGCTAAGGTCAGGAACTACTAATCCGATTTGAAAAATTCTTTCGGTGTTAGGTAGCCCATTTATCGAGGAAGGCTACTTATATAGGCTGTATATCTTCACACTAAGACTAATAGGAGCGGAGCAATGCGGGTAAAATCGCGAGGCACAGCTAGTCAAATATAAACAGCACGCTATTATCACAGATAATATAAACTATACAAGCTATTATCATTTTAATGCTTTAATCTCAATAAATTAAAAACTTATAAGCAAGCAGATTGTACCTAATTATGCAGGAGTCCGACATAACCCAGAGTCCTTTCCCGGGGGCCCTGGGTATGCGTAATTGCATTCTAAAGTATAATAAAATATTCGTTTTATAGAATATGATAAGAGATAGAGATTTTATTCATAAATATTACGTTTTTGAAGTGAAACTTCGAAGTAATATTTCAAAGCTCGCGTCATGGCAATACCGTCACGAGATGGAGTAAGGCGACGATATTGGTATCTTTGAATCTTGCCAAAAAAGTTTCACTTCTGACACGTGTGATCAGCACACACGCTCTTTTTTAATTCTATAGTTATTATTAGAAGCTTGTCCTGGAGGCACTGTGAAGTTTTTAATTAGATAATGGGCAATTCTGATATGACGATCAATACATTTAAACTTACTTTAATTTATAATGTATCTAGAATTTTACGTAGACGTGTATCAATTAATTATACTTTCCCAAACCCAGAAGTGATTACAAATTTACATGACCTCTCTCCCATATCAAAACTTGAATTAAACATGTCAAAATCGGCAAGACATTTGGTACCCATTAATAAAGTTCCCATTCATGTTCCTAGTTACCAACTTCCAAGGTTAGAGAAAGGTTTAGGATTATTACGTCGCGTTGGAGAGATTAAAAGTTTTGTACATTTCAACGAATCTTACTCAACTCGGGTCACGATTCGCAACTATTTGGTAACTTTGGGAATCGATCGCTTACCCCATTTCAACACTTACAAGTTGGTACGAGCTTTAGGTATCTGTATAGTTAATCTATATTCTCTTTTAGAGGTTTTAATGTTGGAAAGTATAGGAACGATGACATGATTGTGAGACGAGATTTGTGTCCGCTTGGAGGCAAGATTTGTGTCCGCATCTTCCGAAAAAGCGAGAAATGCTTTGATTTACTTGTCCAAGGTTTTAGATTGATTTTCTTGTATTTAATTGTTCTTATCAAGGCATTTGAATATTATTAATAAGCATGGGTACGCTAAATACATTTTCTTAGTTACGTTATCTATTTATTATAGTCACTTATTAATTGCTGATTCCATATTTCTAAATTACAATTTTAAAGTAGTTTATATTTAATACTAGCGGTCCGCCCCGGCTTCGCCCGTCGTACATTTTTACGTTTTCTCTCCATAAGAACCATCCTCGTACTTCAAGAAATGTAATAAAAAAGAATTAACGAAATCGGTTCAGTTGTTCTCGAGTTATGCGCTTACCAACACATTTTGCGATTCATTTTTATATTATAGATGACCACATAATATAAGAGTCTTGATTAGATATAAGCTTCTCTTGGAGTCTTGATTTTTTTTGTTGTTATTTTTTATTTGTAGCTGTAGTTATTATATCGATATTAATTGATTAGTTAATAAGTCCAATTTGCCACGTTTTTGTGAAGATTAGATACAAAAAATTAATTTGCAAAATTCGTGTTGTATGATAGAAAATTAAATATTTTAATTTATAAAAGTAATCAACATTTTCATGGCTTCATACTTCACAATATAATAAGATTCTTCAAAGATCGGTTTTCCTCAGATACTTATAATTCAAAAAGTAAATTGTAATTTTCCATCTGTCTCGGAATTTGTCACTTGCCCGCGAGGTGAATGAAATCCCATTATGAATGTAATTGGAAATTAAAAAGTTGTTTACAAGTTTACAATTCTCAATTGTTATTGTTTACATTGCTTTTGAAGTGAACAATGAATGATAAATGCATAAAATATTGTAAACCTATTAGTGACTAAAATATAGAGAAATCGTAAAACATAAATAGTTCTTGTATATAGTATATTTGTTTCAAAAATTGTGTCAATGCAAGAAGGGCCAAATTATATTATCATATTAAATGTACTAAGTAGGAAAAACTTTTCGGCACGTATAATTAACTAGCTGTCCGCCCGCGGTTTCGCCCGCGTTTTTTAAGATAAACCAGTTCCCGTTTCCGTGGGATTTCCGGGATAAAACCTATCCTATGTGTTAATCCAAGTTACCCTCTATATGTGTGCTAAATTTCATTGTAATCGGTTCAGTAGTATTTGCGTGAAAGAGTAATAAACACACACACACACACCCTCACAAACTTTCGCATTTATAATATTAGTAGGAAGTAGGATACGCTCGTTTATTAGCTGTATAGTATTATTTCTATCGACTTTACTTCATTTGAAATACCTAGTATTCAATTATAGGAACCATTATTACATTTTGAATGAATTGAAATAGCCAGAACTATTTATATTATTGAAGCGTAATAGTGTGATAGACATTCGTGAATTATTAAATGCGGTATTAAAACATAAATGATGAAACTATGACCTAACACGGCTTACAAAGAGCGGTAAATGTCACATCAATCACAATATATTCACTAAATGGATTCCCGTGTTTAGCTTTTATTAGCTTCATAAATTTTGTAGCTTTTCTGTCATAACAGTTTCTAATTTGTCGTTTGGAATTGTATTATTATAAATATATTAATATTAAATAAATATTATCTATAGGACATTATTACACAAATCGACCTAGTCCCACAGTAAGCTCAATTAAGGCTTGTGTTGTGGGTACTAGGCGACGATAAATATAATATAATATTTAATAAATACATATAAGTATAGATAATAACACCCAGACCCAAGAACAAATAAATGAGTTCATCACACAAATATTTGCCCTGATCGGGGATCGAACCCGGGACCGTCGCGTCGGCTCAGTAGGCAGTTACTAAAACTAAATCCTATCCTATTACTGTTTTACTGTCGCATTTATAATAATAAAGGATATAATTTTAGTAATTCGTTAATTTTACATTCATTCATGTATGTATTCTAAATGATTTAAAAAAGAGCGATATAAAAACCTCGGGCAGTTTTGGAAACGTCATTTAAAAGTGTTTTTGCGCTTTCCATTGAAAACAGTAACGCAACCTTTTATAACTCAGTCACGCATCCCTCATTTGAACATTTCAAATTTTAAAGTAGTAAAGCCTCTTTTAATTGGATTAAAATTTCCAACACATGTTCTATAATATTATCACTAAATATTTTAAACTAAGTTTCCGCACAATGTATAAGCTTTTAAAAGCTTCATCTGTATGTTTGTATTCTTGTACATTTACATTTAATCAACTCCTTTCGATTCGATTTTTATCCCATTTAAATGGAAAGATTTAATTCAAACTTTTTACACTTATCAAGGATCAACAACGACACAATAAATTCATGAGTAAGACTAAAGCATACCTTTTTAATTGTATTTTATTCTTTTTTCGAGGGTAGGCGCCAAAAAGTAATAACGTATTTTTCTTGCTCTGAAGTGTTTATTATTAAAATAAAAGGATTTTACATACAAATTTATGGAATTACAATCATAAAATATTCTGTACCTACCAGCTTTCATATCCATTTAAAAATTTCTAATAATAATAAGCTGCTTACTAATAATTTCACAAGAAGTAAATTGTTCCAAAACATGACATCTATGGAGTCACTGAAGCAGTCCATGGTGGACTTGACTGCCACATTTAACAAGAGGATGGCAGAATTCCAGAAGAATCTGGAAAATAAAGCCCCTGCAAGCACTGATACATCCACTCAAATTGCTGCCGAGTTCAACACATTCCGTGCGTTTGTCACCACTTCACTTGATTGTTTGCAGTCACAATTGGAAATTTTGATGAAGTTATACGATCAACAGGAAACCAGAAGTAGACGCAAAATGTTACTCATCCATGGTGTGCCTGAAAAGAGCCAAGAGAATCCATCACTTCTTGTGTGTGATCTCTTTTCTAAACATTTTAAACTTCAAAATTTCTCTGAAGAGTCCATCAACCGTTGCCATCGTTTGGGTCGAGTACAGGACAGCAAACCTAGACCGATTGTTCTGAAGTTGACTGATGTGAAACTCCGAGATAAGTTGTGGTCGAATAAAGTCTCCTTAAAAGGTTCCGGTATTACTCTTTCTGAGTTTTTGACCAAGCAACGGCATAATGCTTTTATGTCTGCTCGTAAGCGCTTCGGTATTGATAAGTGCTGGACCAGAGACGGCTGCATTTTCATAATTGGACCAAATGACACCCGCTACCGAGCAACCTGCATTGCAGATGTTAATGCAATTCCCATTCCAAATGCTGCTTGTCCTACATCTTCTGTTCCTGCCAGTGGAGATCCATCGAAAGATGACAAGATTGTAAGCACAAGGCCAAAAAGACTGCATAAAGTTAAATAAGTACTTATATATAGTTTATTAATGTTGTTGTGGATTCTGTAAGTAATACTGCACTTTCTAATCTTTGCGATGATTATCTTATAATTTCTATTCATCCTTTTGTCTCATATTTTAAAATTACACTATTCTTAATACAAACTTTCTCTAAATAATCATTTATGGATAAAAGTAAGGTAAATGTAAAGCAATCAACATTAATACACCCTTCAAACTTTATTTTTTATTTTTCATATTTCATTTGTCAAATGTCAAGTCAATGTCACGTCATCTGTCAAAATGTACTTTATAATATGTCAATACCCTAATGGAGTCCTTGATACTCGGACATTGGTTCAATTTATTTATATTAAGATTAAAATATATTAAGTACTGTCTTGTTTTGTATAATGATATAAATTGTGAAGCGTTTATTATAATATAATTTTTTCCTTTTATGTTGCTGGAGGGTACAGGATAAATGAAAATAACTTTGATTATCTACATAAATATTATATTATATTTTACTATTTATTAATTATATCTATTTATTTATATTTTTAAGTCTATTCATATATTATTATTTATTATAATATATATTTTTTTTTAAGAATGTCTTTAAGCAGTATAAACAGCAATTCTGATGAATTTCTATCTATTTCATCGTCTGGTAGCTCGTGCAGTGACGGTAATTTTTACGATGCATCTTTTCCCTCTATCATTTCCTCTATTTCTTCCGTATTCTCCTCTTATCCTAAAAATTTCAACGTCGTTCACATAAACGCTCAGAGCATTCCGGCGCATTTTCCTGATATGTTGGTCTCTTTTGCCTGCGCAAATCTCCATGCCATCCTGGTGTCCGAGTCTTGGCTCAAACCTAGTCTCCCTTCTTCTTTCTATAATCTTCCTGGTTTTGAATTAATTCGTAACGACCGTGTCGGGAGGGGTGGTGGGGGTGTAGCTATATACGTACGTTCACACATTCCCTTTACTGTTATTAGTTCTTCACCTCAGCCTCCTCCATCCGATGCGGCGGAACATCTTCTCATCGAAATATCTTTGCTTCATACCAAAGTCCTTCTGGGTGTTTTCTACAGTCCTTCTCTAACTACCAATTTCTTCAACTACTTTGAAAACACTCTTGATGAACACATTCCTTTATACACTCATGTTATTTTGATGGGTGATTTTAACACGTGTTTATTAAAACAGGATTCGCGTAGCTCTAAACTCCTTTCTATCACCGATTCCTTTAATTTACATTGTCTACCTTTAAATGCAACACACTTCTTTCCTAACTCTACTCCTTCCCTTTTAGATTTAATGTTTGTCTCGAATCCTAATCTTGTCCCTACGCACGGGCAATTCCCAGCTGTCCCCTTTTCCTATCACGACCTTATTTTTCTCTCCTATAATATCCAGATGCCCCGTGTTAAGAAAGTAACCGTTCTGCGTCGTAACTTTGGTGGTGTAGACATAGAGCGACTTTGTGATGATGCCCGCAATATTAATTGGTTGTCTGTCATAAATGCTGAATCGATTGATGACAAGGTGCAAGGCTTTAATTTCCTAATAACTCAGCTATATGATAGGCATGCACCACTAAGACCAGTTAAATTAAAGCACGCGCCTTCACCTTGGTTAACTCCCGAAATCAGACTTTTGATGAAGAAGAAGAATCGCGCTAAAGCTAAATTCAGATCCTGCAAATCTGATGCAAATCGTGAAAAATACAAGAATATTCGAAATCACTGCAACACTATGTGTAGAGATGCACAACGACGCCATATCTATGATTCGGTCGAAAACGGCGACCCCCAACATATCTGGAAATTTCTCAAATCATTAGGAGTTGGGAAAAATAACACTCATCAGCTTCCACCCGACCTTAACCTTAATAATCTTAACAGTTTCTTTTGTTCATATAACTCTATCCCTAATTTCAATAACCAAATAAGTATAAATCATATTTCTAGCCTTCCAACTCCTAACTATCCCCCGTTTACTTTCACTCAATTCGCCGTAGCTGATGTTAAAAAGATTATCTTGTCTATATCTTCGAAGGCCGTTGGCACCGACTCCATTTGCCGTAATATGATCATTCCTATCCTTGATATCATTGTTCCGATCATTACTCACATCCTGAATTTTTCAATTTCATCCCACAGCTTCCCTACCATTTGGAAAGATGCTCATGTTATCCCTTTACCTAAAAAGATTAATCCGTCATCCTTCAATGAGTATCGTCCCATTTCCATCCTACCTTTCCTGTCCAAAGTACTGGAACGCTTAGCTCATAAGCAGTTAAGCCAGTTCTTGTACGGTAACAATATCCTTAGCCCATACCAATCCGGTTTCCGTCCTGGTCATAGCACGGTAACTGCCTTAGTCAAAGTCGCCGACGATATTCGCTTAAGTATGGACAAGCAGCAACTCACTGTATTAACTTTATTGGACTTCAGTCATGCTTTTAACTCTGTTGACTTTGAAATCCTGCTGAGTCTGCTCAAGTCTATTAATATCTCTCCTACGGCAATTGATTGGTTTCGTAGTTACCTGACTGGTCGTCGGCAGCGTGTTATGTATGATGATAAATTTTCATCGTGGTGTAATATCGTTGCTGGAGTACCTCAGGGTGGCGTGTTGTCCCCACTTCTCTTTGCCATTTTTATAAATTCCTTGACTCCTCATATAACGTCTCTCTACCATATGTATGCAGATGATCTTCAAATTTACACCCATTCAGATGCAGGGTCTCTACCGGAGGCTATAAGAGTGACAAATGCTGATTTAGCCTCAATAAGTAATTGGAGTACACTTTTTGGCCTACAGATCAACCCTAATAAAAGCCAGGTTATTATAATTGGAAGCCCGCATCATCGCTCAAAAATTAGCTGGTCCGATTTACCCCCCGTACAATTGGATGGAATTGTCATACCTTATAGTTCAAATGTAAAAAATCTTGGCATAACTTTTGATGAGGTTCTTTCTTGGGTGCCACATGTTAAAACTGTTAGCAAAAGAGTGTTCGGAGCTGCAAGCTCTTTAAAGCGGTTAAGTCACTTCTTGCCTATACCCACTAAGGTTATGCTTGCTCAATCCCTTCTCCTTCCCCTATTAGACTACGCGGACTCTTGTTACACGAACCTGAGCGAAGACCAACTCAATAGACTTGAGCGATTGCAAAATTTCTGCATCAGGTTTATATTTGGCCTTCGCAAATTTGATCATGTGTCTGAGTTTCGCAAGAAACTCAAGTGGTTACCAATCCGATTGCGTCGGAATGCTCACACTCTCCACCTCCTCTATTCCCTTCTTTTTAATCCACATACTCCTAGCTACTTGAAATCCAATTTCCATTACCTTGCTTCCGAGTCCTATACCCTACGATCCTCTAATAACTTTCTTCTTCGTTTCCCTGTGCATGGCACTAAATTATACGGTACATCGTTTACGGTGTCAGCAATCCGTTTATGGAATGCCCTTCCGGAAACGATTCGACGCGCCCAGACGTTACGATCGTTTAAAAAGATGCTGAAAGACTACTATCTATCTATATAAGTACTGTCTATGTATAGTATGTTTGTTGTTTATGTATATAATATATTTAAAATGTATCTATGTACATATATGAATATTTATTTAGTATGTTTAATGTTTATGTATATATGTATTGTATTTATGTAAACATAGTGTTTTGTGTATTATGCTTTATTTTATTTAAATATAGTTTTATTTTATTTTTTATTTTTGTTGTCAAATGCAAAATTACTAATTGGTACCTAAAGTTTTGATTTGTCCTTTGCCTGAAGGTTGCCTGGCAGAGATGGCTTTGAGCCATAAGGCCGCCATTTGTACATTTTGAATGGTTTTGTTGTATTTTTATTTTATAAGACTTTTGTAAGTACAATAAAGAGTAAATAAATAAATAAATAAATATTTATTTTTTTATCATCTTCATCATCATCATTATCAGCCTAAACTTTATATTATTTTTTTTATAATTAGGTATATTTATTCATTAATAAGTATTGAAATACAACCTTCTCGTAACATAGGTCACGCATAACGCTTTTAAAGCGACAATAAGCTCGTAAAGCATTTGTCCCTACTTCAGTCAACTTCAATAAAGGTCAGACGTTAATTTATTAAAGAGGCCTCTTCACAGAGCCTGCTATCGACGCCAGGACGTTTTAATCTGGATGAAATAATATTTCAATACATCCGATCGTGAATGGTAATGAATTTCTGTTTACGGTTCTATTTTCTTTTATTAATAGTTAAAGTTATGTAGAAACATAATTTTGTAATTGTTATTAATGGAATGGTTTTCTTTGGAAAATTAATTTATGAAAGAAATTCGTAATGGAATTGATAGAATAGTTGTATAGTATTGTATAAATTGACGATTTCGCGGGATTCACTTAAACACTCAACACTTTAAATTACTTTATTTTTACTTTAACACAATATTACACAAGTTACACAAGATACACAAGGCAGATAATTGACATGAAATTTCTTATACGTATTCAACAAAACATTTCGCTAGTGCGATGCAAAAGTAAAGTGTCGCCATCTATTGGTAACTTATGAAACTAATTGTCGTAACTTGACATATTGTAACATAATTAGACATTCCGCCCACCAAGGACTAGTCCGGAACAAAAAAATAACTAAAATATACCTCTAAACAAAACAAAAAATAACTAAACAAAACGTTACCGATACCGCCCACCGTGATACATCAACGTAGTGGCGTTAAACTCATACACAAACAAATACATATTAGCACACTTCAATCAACTGACCTTCCTAAAATTGAATAACTTTATAAGATAATCTTCTATTAACTAATCCTTTTATTTAGGCAAAATACTAATTTTACTTAACGGTCGTTTTAAATATCCATTCTTACACTTAATTGTTACAACACGAGTTATATTATCTGATCCAATATGTTTGTTTACAATTTTTCCTAAAATCCATTTAGAAGGTGGAACGTTATCATCTCTAATTATACAAATATCATTAATATTAGGTTCTTCTAATTTCGAATTCCATTTATACCTCTGATTTAAAGTAACCAAATATTCTTTAGACCATCTACGCCAAAAATTATTAACCATTTTTTGAATAACATTCCATCTTTCTAATTTATTTACATTACAATCATCATAATTACGATCACTTATATTTATAACCGGTTCACCTATTAAAAAATGACCTGGGGTCAGTGGGAGAGGGTCATCTGCTTCACTACTAATAACAGAAATTGGCCTAGAATTAAGACATGCTTCGATCTGTGATAGTACTGTAGCTAATTCCTCATACGTTAAAATGCTGTCACCTATGACCCGTTTCAAATGGTTCTTAGCACAACGCACTCCGGCCTCCCATATCCCTCCAAAATTAGGTGATTGCGGCGGTATAAAATGCCACGTCGTAAATTCCAATGTAAGAAGTTCCGCAATTTCATTAGGTAAACTGGATTTAGCAGAGTCAAACATTTCTCGTAAATGTTTGTCCGCACCAACAAAGTTTGTGCCATTATCACTGAACAAATCCTGGCAACGTCCACGTCTAGACGTGAAGCGTCTAAAAGCGGCGATAAATCCCTTAGCGGTTAAATCTGTTACAGCCTCAATGTGTATAGCCCTTGTGACCATACAGACGAAAAGACAAATGTAGCCTTTATAAGACTTTGCCCCTCGACCTGGAGAAAACTTAATATTGACTGGGCCTGCATAATCAACACCGGTTGCCGTAAATGGCTTGCAAGGCTTCAGTCTAGTATCTGGAAGCTGTCCCATTAACTGCACTCTCGATGCTTTCGAATATCGTAAGCACGTGAGGCACTTCCTATAATGTTGTTTTACTAGATCCCTACAGCGTACTATCCAATATTTTGTCCGAATGTAATTTATCATGATTTGCGGTCCACCGTGCAAAGTTTTTTCGTGAGCATCCGATATTAACAACTGGGTAAGATGAGACTTAGCTGGCATAATTATCGGGTGCTTCGTGTTATGGTTTGCGTGAGCCTTATCAATCCGACCACCGACTCTTAATATTCCATTTCGATCTAAAATGGGACAAAGAGTACGAAGGGGACTTCTCTTCGGTATATCCTTTTTATTCTCTAAAACCTTGATCTCTTCTTCAAACGCAATCCCTTGAACCTGTTTAATACATTTTTCTAATGTTTCATTCATTTCGATTTCGTACAGTTGATTTTTCATACAGCTCTTCACACAATTGTTCCTCTCTTGTAAATTTCTTAACAATCATATCTGGCTCAGCTTCTAGTTCCCAAAAACGCTTCAAAAAATCATCGTCAGTTCTAACCTGTAAATGAAAACTTTTAGCCTTGTATTTATCTGAAAGTGAATCAGATACCTTACCCGATAAAACCCAACCAAAGGCCGTATTCTGCGCTATTAAATTTCCCTTGGGTTGTTTCATCATACCTGTTAATAAAATCTCAGCATAAACTTCTGCCCCTAATAAAACATCAATCTTACCTGGTGTTGCATAACCTGGGTCCGCTAATTCTACATTCTCGAGTTCGAGCCAATTCGGAGCATCTAATTTCACACATGGAAGCATAGACGTAAGTGAAGTTAATACATAAGCCTTAACATTAATAGAAAATTCTGAGTTATGACGCGATTTTAAACATAATGTTACAACATGTTTAATATGCATTTGACCATCTCCCAGACCTGATACCAAACCATTAACAGATGTACGTTTAAGACCGAGTAACTGAACAGTTGCTTCAGTTACAAATGACGCTTGCGAGCCTTGGTCTAGCAATGCTCGTACCATAAATAAGTTACCATTGTTTGACTGAGCCTTAAGTAGTGTCGTAGCTAGCAGAACATGATAGCTTTTATGCTCTCTTTTGGCAAAATTTGCCACAATCTTTGATTCTACTAGCGTAGACGAAGTTTTATTCTCAATCCCATCATTTTCTTCTTGTGTCCTTTGAGTGTTTTCAATGAATCCTGTCTTCTCTAAATGCAACATAGTATTATGTCTACGTCCGCATTTCTTGCAACAAATTGATTGTCGACATTTACTTACAATATGTGTAGGTTGCAAACAATTAAAGCATAACCCCTTATTCTGTACGTGATTCCTTCGTTCTTCTACTGATTGCTTCTTAAACTGTGTGCATGTATTTATATAATGATTGTCACCACAAACTGAACATATATTCTCTGTCTTCTTATTCTGTAGGATAGCTCCGTGAAAAGAACTTTTAACCAATTGCTTCTTTTGTGACGTCTCATGTCTTACAGGTTGTTTTCCCGAATCTATCATCTCCAAACTACGAAATCTCGCTTCCAAAAAATCCACTAACTGAGACCAAGTTGGTAATTCATCGGCACATGACGTGCTTATCTGATTCTCCCATAGTTTATGCGATTGTACATCAAGCTTTGAAACTACCAAATAAATCACAATTGCATCCCAAGTTGCTGTTGGTATTCCCATATTATTTAGCGCTTGTAATACTGATGTAGTTGTATCCAGAAGTTGCTTAATCGCTTGTGCAGATTCACCATTAATTTGTTTTTGTCCAAATAACTTTTTTAGAACAGCATTTAAATTATATCTTTTATTATTGTATCGTTTTGTTAATTGGTTCCAAGCCTCTTGGTAGTTTTTATCAACAGTAGGAAAATTTCGTAACAAATTCTCTGGTTCTCCCGAGATACTACTCTTTAAATAATGCATTTTTTGCACGGGTGATAATTTTTCATTATTGTGTATAAGCGACAAAAACATATCGTAAAATGTCTGCCACTCCTCATATTTTCCTGAAAATGTTGGTAAATGAATTCTCGGTAGCTTTACATCGTCACTAGTCATCGTATTCGATGTTGGTATCGGGTTATTGAACACTTCTTCAAGCTTCTCTTTTAGTTCCGTCACATGGTCTATGTATATCTCCTCAAACTTATTATAGTCGTCTTCTATAAAATATGGTAAAGATTCTAGTTGTTCCGATGTTACTATTTGTATTAGCTCTGTATGATTTCGTTTGAATTCTAAATAAAAATCTTCCAAATTTTTTATTCTAGTTTCCAAATACTGCTTAGTGATTCTACCTTTCGGACTCTTCTTAAAGTTTATTTGTGCCTTTTCTAATCTTGACAACAAATCCGCTTGATTTTTAATTACTTTTGAAGCCATATTAAATTAAATATTAATAATATAGTTTTATAAATTTTAAAATTTTCAAAGTTTCAAAAATCTCCAAGTCTATAGAATAATTCAGAAATTTCTTCAAAGTCCATATAATAAATTCTCAGATTTTTCCAAGTCCTTACAATAAAATCTCAAATATTTTCTAAGTCCATATAATAAACTATCAGATTTTTCCAAGTCCTTAGAATAAAATCTCCAATATTTTCTAAGTCTATATAATAAACTATCAGATTTTTCCAAGTCCTTAGAATAAAATCTCCAATATTTTCTAAGTCCATATAATAAATTATGAAATTTTTACAAGTCCTTAGAATAAATTATCTTCAAATATTTTCTAAGTCCATATAATAAAATATGAAATTTTTACAAGTTCTACTTATCGGAAATTTTTCTAAGTCTTTCAAAGTCCAAAGTCCATCTTAGGTTTCGGCACCATGTATAAATTGACGATTTCGCGGGATTCACTTATGCCCGGTTCCTATATTTGAAAAACGATCCGTTTTAGTTACGAATAGTAGTATAATTAACCAAGCGTAAGCGAAAATCGTTCCTATAAAAAACGTCTCGTCAAGCAACTTACCGACGGCTTCCTACTAACGGATGGGAGGGTTACTATTAACGAACGGTAAGCATATTGTATGGAGAAGACAGTTTATCGCGTTCCTATAAATATTTTTAATGTCATTATGCTGTCAAAGTTACTATTCGTATAGCATTTTGTTTACCCGTCGATTTCGGGCGGTTAAATTCTTACTATTTCATTGTTTCCGCTTCAATATCGAAATGTGGAGTTCAGATAGTGATAGAGAAGTGTTTAATATTATATCGAATTTCGGAAGAAGATAGTGGGCGTGAAAGAGTATATATTATAGAGAAGGAGTGGATTTTTTTGCGACCCTCACGAATCTCACGAATTTCAATTGAGATTTCGACTTGATAAAGAATCTGTTGAACAATTACTTCTTGAAATTTATCCAGACGTACGAATAAAAGGAGCCAGGTTAGTTTAATGGAGGCATTAATATTATACCAAACACGTCTAACCTTACATACCTAATTTATGTTGTCATTTCAGGAATCATGGGGTATCTCCATAACATCAATTACTGTTGACGCTGAGGTTCTATGCTTTAGGCACAATATCGATATCAGTGGCAGACCTATTTCCCTTGGTCACGGCATCACTCGTGAACGGGTGGACCGATTTCGATAATTATTTTTTTATAATGTTCCTTGAAGTACGAGGATGGTTATTATGGAAAGAAAACATAAACATGTACCAAGGGCGAAGCCGGGGCGGACCTCTAGTATATATATATATGTCTATGTTTGCAATGTAGAAATCAATTTTTTAAACATTGTATTGTAAATAATAAAAAATAAATAAAAGTACATAATAAAATGGAATAAAAGTTTTATTTCTTTATTACAGTTTAATTTTACATAATAATATGTAACTACGTAATATATGCCAAAGAACTGTCCTGTGATTCTTACACGACAACCCTCCATCGATTATCATCTTCTATATTATATTCCTTAACGCTGTAATAGGCTCTCTGAACTAAATACATTTTTTACATAAGATTTACATTTAGCACTACCTAACAAATTCTTTTTCTACCGTATGTCTAGATATATTGCTTAATAATATACAAAAATTAATTAGTTATTGTGTGTTCAGTATTTCAATTATTTCTTCATAATATTTGTCCATCATCCTTATTATGTTTGAATTTTTTGGCTGAAAATAAAAAGTTTTCCTGGTAGGTATTTGACCAATTTTTGCATTAAATGTGTTGGTCAACGAAGTCCAACATTCATCCTTTAATTTATTCGTAGAAGCATTAGTCTCCTTACTGGTTATAATTGAGCAACCTCGTCTTTACTCATAGCCTTCTTCGATTTCTGTAACAGAAATATATGTTTGACTTTAAGAGTGTCCGAAGCAAAAAGTAAGCGGCAGACGATTTTAAAGAAGAAATATAAAGGCGTACTTACCGGCGTAATATCCATTTTTAATAAATATATAAACAGTCGTCGTTGTATTGTTCAATTCAATTCAATTATAAAACTTGACAATGAATCATCAATCAACAATGAATGACAATAATTTGACAACTGACAAGCAATGCACGCGTGCGCGAGAAAAACGTTCCGTTTTTGCTTTCTGTGTAACGCATTAGGTTGTTTAGAAGGAAAATTATCACGCAGATGTCTACAAATATATAGTTCTTTAGTATTAGTTCTTTATTAATAAGAAACTTTATTCTTAAAGTTTATAATTCGGCTGTATATTTAACTTATTTTGTCCTGAATTTTGTGTTATTTTAATTTCAATTTGGCTTATAACGAAACGCACATCTGTGAGTGAAGAGGGCTCGGTATTTTTATGACCAACGGATGTCCGTCGATAGCACGTCAAGAAATAAAATTGTGGAACGGTAATAACGACTCGTAGTTAGTTCTAGAAAAACGGATAGTAGCTTTGATACTATGACGATCCGTTGAATATAGGAACCGGGCATTAAACACTCAACACTTTAAATTACTTTATTTTTACTTTAACACAATATTACACAAGTTACACAAGATACACAAGGCAGATAATTGACATGAAATTTCTTATACGTATTCAACAAAACATTTCGCTAGTGCGATGCAAAAGTAAAGTGTCGCCATCTATTGGTAACTTATGAAACTAATTGTCGTAACTTGACATATTGTAACATAATTAGACAAGTATGTTCCCATCAATTTGTGTAATTTTGGTAAATAATAATGTGTCAACTAAAAAGCCAAGGGTTTGAAAATTAAAATATATAATTTACTATAATGTAGGTACATATAGGTTATGTAACAGCTTTAATAATAAGAGCTTGATCGAAGGACTAGACAATTTCAAGTAACATTTAGAAATAATGGTATTTCAAGCTTATCTACACTAATATTATAAAGAGGAAAACTTTGTTTGTTTATTTGATTGTAATGAATGGGCTCATAAACTACTGGACCGATTTTAAAAATTCTTTCACCATTCGAAAGCTACATTATCTACAAGTAATATTATAGGCTAGGTATATATTATCACGCTAAGACCAACAGGAGCGGAGCCACGCGGGTGAAACCGCGCGGCACAGCTAGTATTTCATAATTAATTCGTTGAAGCAATCAATATAACTAGGCTTCATGACAGCTTAATTACAACATAATTGGAAGAAGCCGGCGGCGGTCGCTAAATAACCAATTAGAGGTTAATGACATAGTGTTTATCCATTTAGAACTATCTAATTTGACTTCTAACTATAAGCTTAATTATTGGAATAGGTTGACTATTTTTTACGTCAGCGTATGAAAAACTCCATGTATACCGACAGTAGGACACCCTGTATATAGATGGTATATAGGTGGACATTTTGGTATACAATAAATCTTGAATTAGCGATTTACTCTAAAAAGTTATCCAATTGCAGAGATCCATTTTCATTTACAATGAATTATGAGTTTTGTTAACTCTTATTTTACTGTTAAAAACCAATCAGTGAAACAGATGTTTCCACTATAATATAAATCATCTAAAATTCCACAGTTGAAAGAGGAATGGGTACATAACTTTTGATGCTTGCCCAACTTTTAAGTAGACCATAACGACAGACTCATTTCTTGTGAAATTACCTCATTTTCCTTTTTTATTTCTTTGTGGAACGAAATATTACTCTAAGTTATACTTCTGTAACTCAATTTTGTATTTTTGACACAATTACTGTATTTTCAATAGTTTACCTACGTAAAATTTATGGAAAAAATCGTAACTAAGAGTATATCATTTATTTTAAAATTATTTGTTTGCTTATAATTATTATTCAATTTATTAAGTGGATTTTTATTAATTTACACGTTGTAGATAGCGTAGATAGCAACTACAACCTTTAATGTAACTAATTATTTTGCTAAGCTAATCAAATTAAAAATATAATTATTTGTTGGTGTCTCTAATAAGACTAATAAAATAAATGATGTCGGCGTATTTAACACTATATAAACTTGATCATTGAACACCCAAATCATAAATGGAATTTAGAAACATGCCTTTTATGTAGCTATGTAAAATAAAAATAAATAAAAAGGATAAAACCTTTAAACCACACAAAAAGGGACGTTAAAATAGAAATAGTTCACTAGGTACGATGTGGTGTGTGACAGGATGCATCAATGGGTTTTTGGAGATTTTAAACGAATGCGTTTTTGCTGTACATTAGAAAGGTTATGGATCAGGATCAGGCTCACATATCTACATTCATAGATAGCTGAAATTACTACCTAAAAATATAATACTATACTAAAATAAAAGTTTTAAAAAAGGGATTTGCAGATTTTTTTTAATCATTTCGGTAACAATATCAAGGTCTCACATAGAACATAACATACAAAGCTGTGACTTGGTAGTGTGTAAAGGAAGGAATGAAATAAGTACCTATTAATTTATAAAAAACATTGTGTGCGGTGATTACGCTCCTTGAAGAGCTTGCATAGAGTTATGTAGAACCATAAACTATAACATACAAAGGAATGACATTACACAGAACATTCTACTAAATTATTTCAAGTCGGAAATTAACCTCCGAATCAGCCAACGGAATTGATATAAAAATAGGATTTGAATATACATACATTTGATTAAAAAAAATGCAATATGCTGTATATAATGTACTAAGAGTTAAGAAATCGATATATCCCCTAATCATTATCATTAAAAAAGGAGGAGGTTATCAATTCGGCCGGTATGTTTTTTTTTATGTATGTACACCGATTACTCCGAGGTTACTGAACCGATTTACGTGATTCTTTTTTTTTCGATGCGGGATGGTGTCGAATTGGTCCCATAAAAATTGTATTCGGATAAGCCCAGTAGTTTTTATTTTATGAGCATTTTTGTCTGTATTTGTAAATTTTAATGTTGCAAGTGCAAGTTTGAAGTCAGTTGTTTTTAACGTAGTTATTGACTTGTTTTAACATTAATATCACAAGGCTTAAAAGGCAATATCGTTACCAATACCTTAACTTTATAATTAAAGTAGCTTCCATAGATCGGTAGATAGGTACAGATAAAAGGCTAAGTGGATAATTCAATTGCCTCTAAAAGATACCTGGCTTCGATCCTAACATTACTTTTTAATTACTTAAATATTCCTTAATGGATGCTCGAATTTTGAGATTAGATACCTTGCTAAGGGATATACCCTTCCATCTTGATAAGAAATTGTATCGGGATCGGGAGATTTATATCTAAGAAAATTTTATAAAATTAAATTTTGTTTTTAGTCACGTCTTCAAGTAATGAGGATAAATTAAGGAAACACAAAGAAGAAACGAGCAAACAAGATAAAATAAATAATTACTTGAAATACGCTAGCTGGACTTAGGTATATAGGACTTATGTAGAGGGGATGCGTAAATGCATTTCCTAGCGTTATATAAAAAATAAAAATAAAACTGGAAATAAATTACAGCGCTGTCATTTTTCCACACTGCTTTAAGATATTATAGATGAAACGTTTATTCATAGAACACAATAACACTTACAAATAAAACACAAAACACAAAAAGCAGACACACACACACAGAAATCGTCATCGGTAGAGGCAGATCATTATTACACTAAAAAGCGAAAAATACATACTGCTTTATACATACATGCTTAGAAAACATGTTTTAATTCCCAATTATCACTGAAACAAAAAACCAGCAAGAAGCAAGTCAGCGGAATGAATCCCACAGGAATCTATTTGAACCTAACTTCATTATTAGCAATGCAACTGAGTCGACGTTTTGGTTAAAGCCAGATCATTATCTGCTAACTAGCTTTTGTATAAATCTATTCATTTATAATCTATTTATTTTCTGCTTAGATCTTCGACTAATTTTCAACTCTAATTCTAACGTCATTTGTCTGTGTTCTTGGTCAGTCTAACTCTATCTCAAACATTTATTAATTTAAATTAGACTTCCTTTGAAAGCAATTTTGAATCTAAAAGTAAGAATCGATTGAATTAAAATTACAAAAAAAAAAACTTTAATACAAAGGAATGGAAATCAACGTAAAACCTGTATTACACTTAAATGTCATTCAATAAATAAGTTAAGAGTGCCTTTTTTAAATCTATTAAAAGCATAACAACAAAAAAAGAATTATCGAAATCGGTCCAGTCGTTCACGCGTGATGTTGTTATCAAGGGAAATAGGGATTCATATTTTTTTTTATTGAAGAGATATTAAATAGATAGTACTGAGTATAAAAATAATTAATATGATATTTTACTGTAACAAAAGCTGGATCGCAATGGAAAGTAGAAAGAGCAATGTTTATTGTGCTTGCTATCTACTGATTAAATGCAACCAACTAAAAGTTTTCTAACTGGTCTCTCATGTATAAATGTATAAGTATTATTTTCTCTAACTAAACTATATTTATAGTTTTATATAGCCAGCAGGATGGTAAATTTTATAAAGGATTTTCCGATCTTGTTTTAACAAGTCACTTGCTCTCTTAATTATCTATACTTAAAATATTATAAAGCTGAAGAGTTGGTTTGTTTGTTTGAACGCGCTAATGTGAGGAACTACTGGTCCGATTTGAAAAATTCTTTCGATGTTGGATAGCACATTTATCGAGGAAGGCTATAGGCTATATATCAGCACGCTAAGATCAACAGCGGAGCGGAGCCACGGGGTGAATCCGCGAAGCGCAGCTAGTCTATAATATAATATGTAGTACTCGCGTAAAATCAAACACAAGAAAAAACTACTTATAACGTTATTCCTAAGACTTAAAAATCATAGAATTTTCTTAAGATTCTCTACATAATATATTTTTACGTGAATGTACCCAAAGGAGTACTATGTTATCTAGTGTACTTACATAATATGTATGAATATTTCTTTCATGCTCTCTGTAGCGTAAAATACTTGAGGAATTTAGTTTGAGAGATGTAATTAAATTCGTCTTAACTTTGAGAGCGATACTGAATATAATATAATGGTAAAATAATTTACTTATATTATAAAATGTTATTTGATGAAAAAGAGTGTGTCAGAAGTGAAACTTCTTTAGCAAGATTCAAAGATACCAAAATCATTGCCTTACTCCAGTGACGGTATTGCCATGACGCGACCTTGAAATTTTACTCTCAAAGCGCCTAAAGAAGTTTCATTTCAAAAGTTTCTGCTTTTTACACCAATATCTTCGTGTTTTGGGGAAAAAAGTGAAAAAGTATCATCTTCTATGATAATTTACAGATAGATAAATAAATAAATAATTGAAATGAGGATTGAAAAAAATTTAAAAAATTTAAATGCTTTAGTTATTAGTGTAATCTCAGTTTTCAAGAAACCAATTTACGTTATCCTTCTTTAAAGTTTTTTCGGGGATTTATCTTTAAAATTTTCAAACGTTTTTCTCTATCCAATGTCTTTAATAACTCAGCTCATTTCGTTGTTTATTTATTAATTTAATTGCATATTTTAAACATACTATAAGAAATTCGAGGATTGTACTAATAATGTAGTTAGATATAAGTTTCATATATTGTAATATTGACATGATGTTAAAAGAGCAACTATGGAGTTTTTTGCCGATTCTTCTCCATAGATACTGCTTTCCGAATCGGTGGTAAATGTTAAAAATACTTATCTATGTAATGACGATTCGAAAGTGCTACTAAATAGTAGTCTAATTGAATAAATGAATGTTTGAGTTTGAGTTTAGCCTCTGCAGTTTAATTTCGATTAATAGACATTTAATTAGACCTTTTCAGAGATTTTTATTTTCTCCTATTTTGCTCTCTCTAACTGTAAGACAGCAAGCAAGATTTTTTTACTGCTTTTCATTTCTGTACGACTTTTTATAAAGAGTTTCTATTCATTCCCATTTACAAACACCCTAATTAAAGCAACTACTTGAAGATACGATCTCACATCTCAAACAATAATGTGCTCTATATGTAAACACACATAAGCTAAAGTCGTATAACATTGTAAGGTATCTTAATAACTCCTTAATACAAGGGTCTATATTACGTTGTTTGCGATAAAACGTAGTATTGCGTAGACAATAGTACAATGCTATTTTATTTGAAACAGACTTAACGGGCGGTCTGGATCAAACGGATTATGGTCCAGAGAGAAATAAGTAGACTTAATATATATAGGAATAAATGGAATAAACAGTAATACTTTTTCACTTTCTCAATTCTAGTACCACACTTAACTTGGCTAGTTAGTAAAATGACTAGAAAATATATGATTATGTGTAAATGTTGGCTTTAGATATATTTGTGTGTGGATTAACCATCTTTATGTCTACCTACTTATAATAATTTAAAGAAGTAAGTAGGCATAAAGATGGATTTACTGAGTCGTTTTAGGGTTTACCAGAAATAAAATATTTTATAGGTAATTAAGATGTAATAATTTCATGTATTTCGAGAATTCATCAACATTTACAATAATTTGTAATGAATAAAATTCATATTATAACATATGCATATTGCTCTTTAAGAACCAGTACCATATTAAATTGAATTTTTTTGAATAAATGTTATAAAATGTAAAATGAAAAGCCCGCGTGTAATCAGATGATTACAATAAATCGGTCGGAAAGGCCCGATGCGTTCAATTATTTACAGATACCAGCTTAAAAGACTCCATTTAATGAAATTAATATCCGCTTTTATCAATTTTACTGACATTTTGTGAATTTTTAAATTAATACCAGCAGTGATGAATTTTGCTCCAATTTAACAAAATTGCAACGATTTATCGAAGTTCAAATGATGTTCTTTGGTAATCAAATTAGTATAAAATCTATATTATAATTGGTTAGTACAGCAATACAATGGACGTTTGATTTCCCGAATGTTTTGTTTAATCCGTAATAGATAATATTAAGGGCCGATTTTTCAATCCTTGGTTAAAATTATTTATCCGTCCAATAAAGTATTACACGAACATTTTAAAATGTCACCTGTAAACTGTAAAATACGGACAATTAGAATACATTTTTGAAATGAATAAGTTTTAACCAGGAATTGAAAAATCAGCCCTAAATGTCATACATTTCCACTCTGCACAATCATATTTGTTAAATATCAATAAAATACTATTCCATTGAAATACACGAGGTTCGTAAAAAAACATAATTATTCTACGAACATAATAAAAATCGCAAACATTTTTGGAATTATTCTAACTTTTCGGCCGAGTCTCTACTCTGTAACCAAAATTTTAATAACAGCACGTAGTACAAGTTTGTACAACTTCAAAACTAAAATAAATACAAACAGGATATGCTGAAAATACCTTCTAATAAGAAAACTCATCTGTAGTCTATACATCTATACAAATATTATAAAGAGGAAAGGTTTGATTTTTTGTTTGTTTGTTTGTTTGTATGAATTGAATAGGCTCCGAAACTACTTGGCAGATTTGAAAAATTCTTTCACCATTCGAAAGCTACATTATCCACGAGTAACATAGGCTAGGTTTTATCCCTGAAATCCCACGGGAACGGGAACTATGCGGGTTTTTCTTTGAAAACGCGGGCGAAGCCGCGGGCGGAAAGCTAGTAATAAATAAATGAATGAATATTTCAAGACTATTTTCACACTCGGCACGATCTGATCCCATACTAATCTTTCGCTTGTCACTTGTGTTATGGAAACCAGATGGCTGACAAAAATAGACATATAATTTTAAATAAATACTTATATAGATAATCAACACCCAAAAAATAACAATATCTATTATCTAACGACTTTCATCTAACCATAGAAATGTGTTTTTCCGTAAAATATACATCCATACCATATTATTATCTACTATAGTCGATGCAGTCACTTCACCAGAGTACATGAAAAAATCAACGCAGTTCACGGCTCAATTACACTTTAAAATGGAGGGAAAAAATTATGAAGAATCGACTGCAATATCAGAATATTAATTGGTGTTGGATATTACAAAACATTGATCCTGAGACATGCAGCCTTCAGAGCTACGTAATTGGATGACCTGATTTTTCAAACTTATCTTTAGGTATATCTGTAGAAGTTACTTTGACTTTTTACCTCTATCATAGGTTTTAACGTAATTTTTAAGCTTAAGGTAATTAATTTTGATACTACATAGTGTTAAAAAAGTCGCTTTCTCTTTCCCTATGTATGCTTAAATCTTTAAAATTACGCAACGGTTTTTTTAATAGATAGAGCGATTCAAGAGGAATATTTTAGTATATAATTTATTATTGTTTTAAGACAAAGCGGGCGAAGCCGCGGGCGGAAAGCTAGTAATGTATAAAATGCTATTTCTAAGATATAATAAACCATACGTAAAGCACGTTCCTTAAGGAAGATTAAGGATCAATGCCTGAATGATTTTGTTAGTAATTGTAGATAGTACATACAGTCAAACATCTCTTAAAAATTCTTACGGCATTGAGACATTCGTAGAATATTATTTTTATCTCAAAGAACTGTTCAGCCCCCCTAGACAGGTGGCTTTCTGCGTAACGTTTGATAGAATAGATTATGAATGTATGAGATTGACGTAAGCTGTCGATACATTTATCTACAGCTTATGTCAATCTCATACATTCATAATCTATTCTATCAAACGTTACGCTAAACGAAAGCCACTTGTCTAACCCCCCAGATCGAATTATCCCAAAACACGTAACAATACATAAGCAGTAAAATGTAACCAATAAAACATTTTTATAGTAACATTTAGAAAAACAAGACGCTATAAATCTTATAAGAACATAGGCTGTAGCAAAGCCTTTGAGAGGCGGCTATCAAATAAATTATGAGCTGGATTCAGTATACCTAATACCTATATATTATGTGGAAACGATTGTATATAATTTTTATTACCTTTGTGTACCTGGAATACAAAATAAAATAAATATTATGTATTGTAATCGCTTGTCCCGCCTCTGGCTGAGTTAACACTTCACACAAAATAATAATTTATTGTGTTTTAGTCGTCGTTTTTGTTTATTGTCGTTTTATTTTAAAAATCGAGAACAGCTCGATCTACTCGGCTCGATCTATTCTAACGTTTTTGTTAAGGCTTAGGCCGGTTTCAGAGCTTGACCGACCATCAGTGCGTACCTACGTCAATCGCGCTTGTCATATGTATGGAAATTCATAAAACCGTTCATAGCTAGACCGACCATACGTACGCGTATTGTCATGCGTATAGTGTCATAGTCATACACAATGGTTGATGCGTATTGTCAGGACCGACGTACACACTGATGGTCGGTCAAGCTCTGCAACCAGCCTTAGGCCTACAGATAAAAACGTAAAAGGTATTCAGGCCTGTGTGGACATCTAAGTAGTTTATTATATTGTTACAGTCACATAGAGGTAGCATGTACAAATTTTCATGTAAATAGATTATATAAAGGCCTTTTTATTTTTGGACGCCACATAATAATTCATAAGTATATGATATAAAACAAACCTTTCGATATTTTTAGAATTTCACAGAATATGACTGAATTATTGAATCATAACTAATATTGACGGGCACACTGACGTATATTTGAAGACGGATAATTTTTAGCATAATAGTGGTTTATTATATTTTCGTAGTCCTTTTTCTTGGAATTGGTCATTAACTTCATAAATTAGAAAGATATATTATTATTACAATGAAGAATATTGAAGTATTACTTCTTTGAAGTGGCAATCACGGGAATGAGTGTAAGTATAGAGTTAATAATTGTAGAAAATACATCTATTATGCTTGTGACCAAATTTTTTCTGGAAATCTAGTCGATATATTATATTCTCCTTATTATAAAATATACATGAAATTTTGGATTCATCAAAAAACTTTGAACGAAGATGGGATCATAGATGAAATATGAAAAATGTTTATATAAATAGGAAAAAATGCACACAGAAATCTAAGAACCTAACTTTGACTCTAACTAAGAAATGTATTTTAAAGACGAAGAATATTTCTAAACGCAATATCTAATATATGTATATGAGTGAAGCCAATATCTCAAGCATGACCTCTTTAATATGAGATAAAGTGGGTCCCGGAGGAAATAATAGCCGTAATATGATTCGAGCCGTGACGTGTAGTGAGCGACGAATGAAAGAGTTCTGTATAGATATTGGGATATAAGATAATTTTAATATTTTGATTAATGCATCTATACTAATATTATAAAGCTGAAGAGTTTATTTGTCTGAACGCGCTAATCTCAGGAACTACTGGTCCGATTTGATAAATTATTTAGGTGTTAGATAGCCCATTTATCGAAGAAGGCTATAGGCTATAATATTATATCATCACACTAAGACTAACAGGAGCGGAGCAATGCGGGTAAAACCACACAGCACAGCTAGTATTTTATATGCTTCCGAATTAGTATTAAAGGTTTCACGTAGAGTTGGATAAACATATTTTGGTAACAACAAACATACAATTATCGGTTGATTGTTCTCATCATATGGGATTTAAAATAGTTCCGCTCCCTTCATTGATAAACATTGACATGATCGTCACAAAAAAAAATTTTGTTCATATCAATAGTTCATGATATAAAGTCTCTCAACCATATTATAATTGCACACTGTTTTATTGAAGCCAACAAACATTTAATTTTTTATAATTTCAGTTTCCCTACTATACAAAATGATAAATTTTTCCTATCCTTAGTTCATAATCAAAGACATATTTTATATACAGATATACACACATACCGTGGACCTTTCTCGAATTTCACGAGAAACAATTGAAACATACAATGTTTTCACGCGGCATTAATTATTTAAGCGCACAGAGGAAGCTGTCAAGAGGCGCCATTTTTTCGACAAAGCTGGAACTCGTATTTTTTGGCATTGTTTTTTGTATGTATGTTGTGTCCGAAAAAAAAAATGTTTTTCCTTCTTTAGTTCTTATACTTTTCATATACATACACTTGAAATAATATTTTTAAATGGTTTACGAAGATGTCACAGATACAATTATAAAATTCTATATTTTCACACTTTATTCTAAGAACTAGTTTTAATACAGAACCTTTTAAGTTCAAGTTATGCTTTTGATTTATAGCAGAATCATTGAAATAATGCTGTTTAAGAATTCATAAACCCATGAACAACATTACCCAAAAAAATAATAATACAATCATTTTAACGTATTTCTCTTTTACGCACTTTGATAAATCTAAGCTTTATACGAAAGTAAATGTAATACATTTACGGTACTCAAGCGACTTTAATATTTAATCAATAAACAATCAAATAAATAATTCAAGAAGCAAGGAAACACAATCAGGGACGTGTTGTCCGTTCATTTGTTATTGTAATTATATTAGACTTTGTTAGTAGCTTAATAGGGAAGAATCGCATTTGTACTAAACTAGCGCGCGCCCTGGCTTCGCACTTCTTTCGCGTAATTTTAAAGAAATATAAAGGGATATACAGACACCGGAAAGTGACTTTGTTTTCTACTATATAATGAAATATGTTCAAGAAAAACGTTCTACAACTTTCTATGACGTTTTACGTCTGCCACGTTACACTCAGCCCCTGTAGTCTGTACAAATTAGTCGGTAATTACCGATAACTTATTTATAGACCCGTCTTCAGCAATGAAAATGATGTCGCTTAATACCTCTCCCCAATTTGATGGAAGCATACAATGGATACATATTTGTTTATAATTTTTATTCTTCACAAAACTTTCCTTTATGCGTCAAAATATTTATATAATAATAGCCTTGTAGCAATGCATTTTTATCTAAATTAATAACATCATTATTTCAATTCCGTAGATATATGAAAAATAAATAAAATATAGATTTCATGGATTTGGAAAATCATTTCTTTGCAACACATTCGAATATTGTCAAAACAAATTATTCTTTGACATTGTCAATCGTTATGATTCCGACGTTTGATCTCGACAAGATCTCGAAGGCCCTTCTCCCATTACGCTACCGGTATCCTACACGTCCGCGACTAGTATTATAGGTGGTCGTTTTTGCGTCGCGTTTCGCGCGTATCTCTTCGGAAGAAAGATAAAAAATTCTTATCATGTTGTAGTTCTCGTGCGGCTATAAAAACTCTACAATTTACTTATGTTACTTTCATTATATGGATGAATCCAGTACATCCTACTTTTACATCGTCACTGGAATCGCTCGACATAGCGTCCGTCTACAAAAACGAGGCACAATAATGATGAATTTAGTCATTTTTCAGTCGCTTAATATGCGAGCATCGGGCAGCGAGCAAATATCTAACTAGTATTCTACTCGAGTATCGTATTCTAGAAGTATCGAAATGGGAGAAGGGCCTTACGGTTTGTGTGGATTTGTAGATACGGTTGATAATATCGGAAACATTATATATTATTATAATTTTATAATAAATAGAAGATATTTCACACTTCCGATGCTATATTATGATTTAACGCAATATTTTTTTCTTTTATTTAATGTTATTGCAATTAAAATAAAATAAACAAATAATGTTTTATTTTTAAGATGGTTTCAAAATCTTATTGAAAATGTTAAGAAGCCTCTTATATTATATTAAATAAATATTAAAATAGTGTACTGCTGTCTGCATTTATTCAGCCTAAATTATTGCATTCATATTCGATTAATTTCTTTTTGAACTTCTAGGATAATAAAATTATACAGATGAATACAAATAAAATAAAACGATCCAATTACGAAATAAATTTATTAGAAAATTTTAATTTAACAGTTTATAATAGCGTAGTTGAAAATTTGGCTCAAAACCATCATCCCTCACCAACATAATAATTCTAGTAACTTGTTCATCTGTAAAATATAAAATTTATAGATAAATATTTATATTTAACACATAAATAATATTAACCGTGAACCGCTAAATCAATTGCATTGCATCCTTTGCTTATTAACTGTAATAAAATATACAATGATGCACATCTATACATATAATAAATCTGTAGAAGGGTCAATTCTGTACATTGAAAATATTGAAAAAATAAATAGCAGGGGTGTTACTGGATCGATACCAAACCCAAATATGTTATTAAAAAAATTGTTGTCTGTCTGTCTGTCTGTCTGTATGTCTGTCTGTCTGTATGTGAAGGCATCACGTGAAAACTAGCGGTTCGATTTCGATGAAACTTGGTATAATTATACCTTATTATCCTGGGCGTAAAATAGGATACTTTTTATCCTGGAAAAATACGTAGAAAAAAATTAATCTTAATTTTTCAGTTTTATTCATAGACGTTGTTCCGTAGAACCGCGAACACACGTTGCGTATTATTATAGGCCTAGCCGTATTTGAATTGGGTCCAATAGATATTTATAAGATGTTATTGACAGAGGTACTCAAAATGGAGAAATAACCATCCACGCGAAGACCGACATCCGCGCGGACGGAGTCGCGGGCGGAAGCTAGTAATATAATATAATAATACAAGCTAAAAATACAAGTGATACAAATTATCCGTTCCGTCCTTAGTTTTAGTTCCGTCAGTTTCTATGATGTCTTAAAGATTTCTCAAAAGGATTCGAATTGAGAGCTTTTGGAGCCCTATCTTGTAGAGCTTTTGGAGTCTTTTGATTAGAATTTTATTGCACTTCACAAATAACAAAATATTACTAAACTAAAACTAATAGCTTTAACTATATAAAAACATAACGCAGATTGATATTTTCTTAGGATATTTGTTATCCAATAGATTTATAGGACTTTTAAGAACATAATTAAAAATTATCCTCTTGAAAACACACAATTTATATTTATTTTGATAGAAATATTATTTTCATGATTGATGATTGATGTCAAATGTCAAAAAAGTAAATAAAGAGGTTGCCATACATGGAATTTTGACTTCCATGAATATGTAATTAATAGAACATTAATTAAACGATTGATATAAAAAATATCGAATTTGATTAAAATTAAATTAACTGCCATGTTTTTTTGTGCATAAAATTTGCTTTTTTTATATGCAATTGCAATTGTAATAATGCGAAAATTAATATAACTAATTTTAATTTACTATCTATTCCCTTAAAACTAAGCTAAATTTCTTGGAAAAAGAACACTAAATTTTTTAGGTCTATACTATAGTTACTGATTGGTTACTGATAATCGTTAGTTACCGACCGATTTCGGTCGATATCGATGTCGATTAGTGTCGAGACTACGCCTACAGGGTTTGCATAGTTAAGGTTTAAACTCATAGGACGCTCATGTCCCTGCAGTGGGAACAAATATAGCCCGAAAGTGATTGGATGGAGGCTTTATTTACTTAGTATCTGAGTAGAGTGAACCCAGGACGTATCAGTTGTATGCTCGTTCGGAAATTGGAACAAGGAGACTTTCGTGAAGCTTTGTGAATATAATACATGAACGTTAAACAATACAATCCTATCTATATATACAATAAAGGTGCATCAATGTGTAAAAGATTTAAAATTAATGATAAAGGTTTAATAAAAAGTTCGATGATACATTTTTAATCGATTCAAATATGGATGTCTAATACGAAAGGAGAAGGTAGAAAGTTATAAAAATAAGAGAGTATTATAGACTATACTAGCTGTGCTCCGCTCCTGTTGTTTATGGTGTGAAGATATATAGCCTATTATAGCCTTCCTTGATAAATGGGCTTTCTAACACCGAAAGAATTTTTCAAATCGGACAAGTAGTTTCCGAGATTAGCGCGTTCAAACAAACAAACTCTTCAGCTTTATAATATTAGTATAGGTAAGTTTCAGTCAGTGTAATTTAAATGTAAAAATAAATAAGAGTAATGAGAATAAAATGAAATAACAATAAAGTATTTATTATTAAGCAGAAAAGTCTGAGTCTTTGTACAGGAAATTAATAATATTGCCTTTATATAAGTCGGAAACAGAGGATCAATTCAAAGAAAAAACTTTCTATAAACGTTTATGTAACAAATTGAAATCTAGTTTCAATTATCGAATTTGGAACAAGAAGGGTTAAATTAGATTGTAATCGAACTTCTTCAATATTAAATCCATGTCTTGTTAAGAGTATTAATTATTCAGACAATGTTTTAGTTCTATTATTTCTTAGTAGAGGTTATGTCCCGGGTTCGCCCGTGATACATGTTTACGCTTTCTCTCCAAAAGAACCATCCTCGTACTTCAAGGAATTTATAAAAAAGAATTAACAAAATCGATTCCTCCGTTCTCGAGCAAAAACACATTTTGCGATTCATCCTACTGGTGGATAGATGTTTATTATTCTATCACGTAAAAACTACTCTACCAATTACAATGAAATATGGTATGTAGGTAGCTGAAGACCTAGAATAAGGCATAGGCTACTTTTTATCGCAATCTCACAGAAACGGGAACTATGCGGGTTTTTCTATGAAAACGCGGGCGAAGCTGCGGGCGTAAATATAGTATTTATTATATAGATGTCTACAGGGAATACGCGCCATCTATCAAGAATAGGTATATCATTGACCTTACTTCAACCTACGAAGACATACATACACACGTTGCGTAGGTACGGTGTAGCACTAACGAACTTATTTCAGAAACGATAGAATAGATTGGAAAACATTTCCTTTAAAAAATGAAGCGGCACTGTTTCGGTTATAGGAGCTATGTGTTCATAAATACCACTAGATGTTATATTTCATGTATATTTCCAACTGTTTGCTCGTAAGTACTATACAATAAATAATTCGATTGAATTATTAAGACCTTATTATCCTTATATATCACAATTTACTTTTACTGGATAACACAGAAACGAAAACAAAAATAATGAAATAATCTCTTTATCAATAATCTCTTTCTCAAAGATATCCGGCATAAATGTTTACACTGTAAGCTGGAATTTTAAAGGTAAATATTGTTACTTAAATAAAAATTGTATTTCTTAAAATCTCTTAGATAAACCGATATAAAATATGCATAATTCTAAATATTTATTAAACCAAAAATATTCTGTCTACAGAAAATATTTTTCCAAAAAATTCCGCTCTCACAAACATACGCGTCGCTATAAAATTCACAACCAATCAGAACCATCGCTTATATCCAACTTAAAAATAGCTACACTCACCATACGTTCAAGTTCGATAACTTAAGTTTACACAAATTACATAAACTATTCACACACACTTCAACGAAATGAATCGTAGCACACCGTAGCGGCGTAGACGTTTGCTACGTTCGCGCGTCGTAGAGATACTAAAGCTACGAGGGCTATATCAAGATACCTATAAGCATGATAGATTGTGTTGTTTTCAATAGTATGGCTTTCAAATAACTGAAATTATTTTATTGGATGTTATGAAACTTGAAGAAATGTTGACTTTAATATTATAATAATTTATGTTGACAATATGGATGTTGAAAATCAGATTATACACATTATCTATTATTATAAGACGACATAATAAAATCTAAGAAAATAAAAATTAAGCAAGCGAATTGTAGTTTTATTAGCTGTTACTTTTAATACATTTCTTAGTTTGAGGGTTTCGGCGTATGTTATTTTCGTAATAAGAAATAATTGCTTGTTATTGAAACTCCCACTATATTAATCTATACTAATATTATAAAACTGAAGAGTTTGTTTGTTTGTATGTTTGAACGCGCTTATCTCGGGAACTACTGGTCTGTTTTGAAAAATTATTTCTCTGTTAGATAGCCCATTTATCGAGGAAGGTTATAAGCTATCATCACGCTACGACCAACAGGAGTGGAGCCACGGGGGTGAAACCGCGCGGAGCAGCTAGTTATTTATAAATGGAAACTTTTTATAAAGAGGCTATCAATATCAAAATCGTTGAGAGTAAAATTTCAAGGACGCGTCATGGCAATACCGTCACGTCATGGACTAAGGCGGCGATTTTGGTATCTTTGAATCTGGTCGAAGACGTTTCACTTCTTACACTCTTTTTTTACTATAACTCTTCAAGTAATACCGAGATTTTTCTTTTGTTAAGTCGCTCAGCGTTACTGAAGCTTTTCCTTTAAAATGTTAACCAAGTTATTAGGGAAAAAGTTTCACTAATTAACTACAGAATTCTGAAAGTCACTCGAGAAAATTCTTTTCATTCCCTCAATTAAGATTTTTGAAACACGAGTAATTTTGTAATTTCCTTTCCGGGTAAAACTATAAAATATGAACGACAAAATGGTTCCGTTTTTCTTTATTTAAAAACAATTGGTGTATTGACATTTCAGTTATCGTGCGACATGAAAATTTAACCAACGTCACTAAAATTGATTTATTTTTGAGTAAACAATTGGCTAATGTTTTCATAAAATAAAATAGAATGAACAGTGTTATTATATTGAAAATAACGTTATGAAAATATTTCGCGTGAAGTTTATTTGAAATCCTGCTGGCAATGTGAACTACATTTTCTAAACGTGAAACTTGAAACTGTAAACTGTGCTTTTGTATATATCTGTGATACATTTTCTACAATTTTTGTGTTTATCCCAACCAAAGCAGGTTTTTACATTTTCAAAAAAATCCTGCATAGTTCCCGTTCCCGTGGGATTTCCGGGATAAAACCTATCGTATGTGTTAATCCAAGTTACCCTCTATATGTGTGCTAAATTGCATTGTAATCGGTTCAGTAGAATTTGGGTGAATGAGTAACAAACATACATACATACACATACATCCATCCTCACAAACTTTTGCATTTATAATAATAGTAGGATAGGATAGGATACGGCTATTATAGATTTTTTTAATATTAAAATCAAAAAATTCTTAACAGCCTGATAAGAAATGAAATCAAAACAAATCGATTTATGTTCCCTTGATATCTGTAATGCTTTTCTGATGATTGGGCACCGACTAATGACCTGTGAATCTTTGATAATAACTAATGGACGATACAAATTATAGTATTTAGGCCATTTTCATTATGTACTGTAACTATTGTTATTTAATAATATATCGTTAACAATTTAAGTGTAGTTTGGAATTTTGATTTATGTGTTATGAATGGAGACTTGTAGAAAACTAGTTTTTATAATGCTATATGTTGTTTTTAAAATAAAGACAATTTGAATTTGAATTTGAATTTAAATTTGCTTCTATGTTTCTTAATGCCTTTAACTGATTTACAGAGCTTTTTATTAAGTATTCTTTTTTATTGTAACCATGGTAGAGAGCGGGGTCTATTTGTATATGTATATTGGAATAGTATAAGGGAATAGATATTCCATGATTTTTCCAAACTTTACTTCGAAAAAAATAAGCCAATTTCGAAAAAGCTTTCACTGGCTAAGTTCCTTTCATACGTTATATAATAATATGCTCCAACACAAAATGATAAGGATTCCAAACAGAATATTTAACGTGCCGAAAATGTAATTTAATATTACGATAAATTCACATAACATTTAATTTTGTGTAACAATGATAAATTAAAGTAATATAATCACTTGTGAGAAACAAAAGCTTGAGTGGATGTAGGTCAATTAATGCGGAGCCCCCTCGACGAAATGTCAATGACCTTAGTAATTCGGTACGGAAAGATCTTTAGGTAGTAAATATATTTGTGTATTGTATATTTTGCTAGCATTTTGCGCGTGGCTTTGCCCGTGTAGATAAAGGAAACTCAAATAGAAATATGCTGTAATAAGTGGCATAATATCTTTCTAGACACCTAATTATCTCTAGGTACAAAAATATGACCATAAAATCGTTCCGTTGCGATTTGAAAGAAAAAGAAACAAATAAACAAACATGCTTGCTACATGCTTTAACATTTATAATATTAGAAGCTCTTATTTAATTTCTCTCCGTACGTCCGGTTGTCTGGAAGAAATCGCTGCATAGTGATAAGACCGCCAATTGTTGTAATGTATTCTTAGATTTCTTAGAAGCTTTCGTAGTGAGTATTAGTTTTTTTTTCTCAGTTCTTAAACTATATACTTTGTGCCAAATTTCCTCCAAATCACAGAAAGTTACTTTCACAGTAAAGACAGTAGAGATTAATAACGTTTACGTTAAAATTAGTATGAATTATTAAAAAGTATACTTTTTCATTATTGGATAAGAAAAATATTTTGTCGCTTTTTCGTGAAAAACACCATTGATCATATCCGTTTGAAAAATACTTATAATAAGATTAAAATGTGGACTAGCTACTAGCCATAGTTTAAAAGACCCCTCAATTCACTTTATGGCACCACAGGCTCATTAGTTTTAACAATTGCTCTTTTATGACTAACGATGTGTATAAATATATTGAAAGTTATTAAAAAGTTATTTATGTGTTATAAAGCTTGATAAAATAAATAGAGACGAAAATATAACTTTAATAATATACCATATTGCGATATAACAACTCTGCATTTGTCAAAGGAACACAATTGATAGTTAAGCCATGAGTAAAATCAAAGAAACGAAACATATTATTTTGTGCCCAATTATCTTTTATTTGTGAATTATTTTATTTTTAACTATATTAATTGTTACTGTATGAATTATGTAGTGTCTATTTAAAGTATTAAATTGAATGTATCTTAAAATTATTTAAATCGTGAAGTGTTGTGCTTGATTTTGCGTGTTCAAAAATTCGACTTACTGTGTAGTGTAAGATTTAAAACGTATTTTTGTGTTATGAACTGAATTGAACTGTTATGTATAGTTTAATTGATAGATAATATTATATTATCTGGATGTAATGACGTAATTAAAACTATTATTAATTTTTGGCTCTATAACTCTACTTCTCTCTATTATGTGAAGAAACTTCTAAAATTAAACAAATACAAAAACGAATACATTTAACATATGCCATTTGAATAGATATCACTTCATAATAGTATAAACCTTCAAGCGAAGAGTGAACGGGTACCTTCTAGGGAAGCGCGCTCCATCTTAGGCCACATCTCAGCTTACCATCAGTCGAGATCGTGGTCAAGCGCTTCCCTATCACACAATAAATAAAAAAAATAAAAAAAAGATAGACCAAAATGGCTTGTCAATGTATGTGTGCTTAGGTCTTTAAAAATTTTAATGCTAGTTTTTCTATGCGTAGAATTAGATCGCTCGTAATAAAATATATTACAGAAATAAAAGAAGTGAGAAGTGAGAATATTCACCAATCTCAACGGATTTCAAAATCACGTAAAAGTAAAAACTCTATCAAAGGCCAAAAAAGCGTTCCCGTTTCCAATTTCGTAGGTTAATAGATTTTTTACGTGTTACGTTGAAGCTGAATCGTACTCATCAATCAATCAGCTGTTGCTATGTGCCCTTGAAAGTTCTTCGATAAGATAAGTATAATTTTGCTATGTTAAATTCTGGTATAGTAGGTTAAAATAAGTGTTTATTCGTTGTGTTTTAAACGTTTATATAAGTTTGTAAAAGTATCTGCTTATCGTGCTGGATTTTAAATGCGTAGTACATAAAGATGTTATTGATAAATTTTTTACTTGATTTTCGTTACCTACTTAATAATTTTAACAGAAATTCATATAGCATTGTTACTTTTATTGAAAACTCGCTGCTCCCGCAGACCTTGTTCTGCTCTATTTTCCCTTTTTCATGTTTTCCCCCCATATGAACCTTCCTTCTGCTTTAACGAAAAAGTTTATTTTTATTCCATAGATATTTCTGTAAAAACCAAATTTCCAGGTAGACAAAATTTTTCAAATCAAGTTTTTATAACACAGCACACTACTATTTATTTGAATATACATTTCATAAATTACGGTGTCACAACAGACAAAACCCAAATTCTATATTTCCTCCCATTTTCTTGTACGTTCTAGCAAAATTCACTATTAAAATAACGCTTTTATCTCCTTAGATCTTTAAACAAATGCATCATACGCTGCAGCACATTTATCACTCTCATCGCGTTTCCTTTTAGGTATTACCTTGTACACTTTGGGATATTTTAAAGATCCATTGTAAGATAAAAGAGTATCTTTTTGACGTATGAGAAATTTATTTACTACCTTTTGTTATATTATAAATATGAAAGGATTGTAAATGTGTTTGTATATATTTTTGTTTGATTTTAAGCAATAATTGTGATATCTATATCTATATAATATATAAAACTCAAAGGTGACTGATATAGTGATCTATCAACGCACAGCCCAAACCACTGGACGTATTGGGCTGAAATTTGGCATGCAGGTAGATGTCATAACGTAGGCATCCCCTAAGAAAGGATTTTAGAAAATTCATCCACTAAAGGGGTAAAATAGGGGATGAAAACTTCATGAAAATTTATCTTTTCCACGCAAGGGAAGCTGCGGGCAACAGCTAGTAAATGAATAAAACCCGTTAATTTTGTTTAATTTGCTTGTAAGTCTACGGAAGTAACTTCAAAAATTATTTCACTAGTAGAAAGTAACATTATCCGGTATCCCTGATATGTAGTTTCAATCCCAATTCTTACTTGGGGTTTATAATAACCAGACTGGCCTTAAAAATAATATGGATTTATATTAATGTGTTGAATATATAGATAATAATGAATTATTATCATAATCAAAACATATTTGATGTAATTGTACAGGCACAATCGTCTTACTGCGATAAAATAAAATACAAAACTGTTATTATTAACCGAATAAATTGTTTTTTTTACAGATGGAATATTTGATGAGCGCTCAGATATTATTATGAAGATTTTCTGAAGGGATGTACACAGGACTTACCGATTCATACACTACGTGGTATTGGACTAAGAAGAGGTGTTTAAAAGGTGTTTTAATAAATAAACATGTCAAATATTATGACAAATTACAAAAAAATATATTATAGGATCCTCGTATTAGATCAATTTCATTAATTTATAGTGTTCTTAAATAAAGTTTCTTTGTTCTTAATAGAAATTATTGTTTCATTTATTAACAAAACCATGTATTCTTATAACCATTGTACTAGAAGAATTTAATAATATACGAAAATTTGTTAAATTATTTATGTACAAGGTCCATTAGAGCTGAGTTGCTCGTTTAAATTATTTCTTAAAATAAACATCGTTATCCTTTAGCGCTTTCTTTTTGAGGCCATTAAAGTGACTAGAAAGACTACTATGACTTAATTAGAGGAAAGGGGATACCCAACCTTTTGATATAATATATATTTTTTAATTTATCTTCCATTTGAAAGTCAATATGTACAGTATTGACAAGGTACCTAATACCTATGTATATGAGGCAAGTTAAAAATAAAGTTTACAGTAAGTAAAGTGTAATTTTTTATAAATTATTCTAATTAGAATCATAACAGATTAAATAAAAGAGAAATGTGGAATAACAAATGTCACCACACACCTTTTATTTATTTTATGAATAATATTGATACACATAATTATATACTAACTTTCATAATTAAGATGGTTCTAAAGACAATTAATTCTAAAGCTGTCCCTCTCTTTCAATAAACAAACAATGTAGCATATTTCAATGTAATCTATTGTTGGCTAAATTTCAGCAAAATAAGTTCAATAGTTTTCACATAAAACAGTAAAATTTTAGCATCTATTTATAATTAGTAAATTGTATTATATAATATCTTGATAATACACTGAAGTGGACAATTTATCGCTTGTCCCATGGCCCCGTCTTAGCCCCCGACTGAAACAAACAATGCTTGCGAGCAACAGTCCAAATAACGTTTTTTGTGCCTTTTCTTTGATAAATATATTATTAGTAACTTTTTACTTTAAGATTTTTGTGAAAGCTTTTAATTGGCTAGTGGAATGAAATATATGAAAATATCAGGACTTTACTTGGATTTAATGATATAATTATTTATAAACCAAAAAATTATAATTGGACTGTTTTAAAATAATCCTTTAAGGTACATAATCATTACATAATATTGTAATATATATCCAATGAAACAAAACATCTGAAAAAGCTTAAAATTTATGACGAAAAGCTTTTGACAAATTCTTGCGGAAAGTGATCCGAAAAGGTTCCGAACGAAGTGTCGTTCTACCGTTGCCAGTTTAAAATATGTTTTATTTTTTAATTTCGATGTTTCTGTTACTGTAAAAAAAATTACTTACTAAAAAAATGAGTGAAGATACGACTTTGTCTGTGTGTTTGTGTGCTATAACGTATTAACGCAAAAAATTTAGTGGATTCTTAAGAAATTTAGAACGAAATAAAATTACAGCTAAGACGATTTTTTCGTTTAACCCGTACGAAGCCGGGGGAAAAGACATAGCACCTACCTTTAACGATTACCTTATAAGTCTTCATTCAATTTGAGAAATTGTAAGATCATAATTCCAGTTGGTCTAGAATCAAATAAGATTAATTTTCTAAATAGAAATGAAATATAATTTTGTGAGAATTTTTCTTTAGTCAAAGTGAGTCTTATTTTTACAATTACAGCTCGTAATAAGATGAATTAATGGTGTTGGTCAAAACACTCATATAAATTTTAATGACACCGTTTTAGCTTAAACAATAAACATGTGTTATAATTTTTATTACTGACTTAAAAGAAATTAATTAGCCGGATGTTTTCTTTAATAGATCCCAATTTAATATTCAGAAGAAAAATAAGCTTTTTTATCATTTAAGTCTCAAATTTATTTTTCATTTATTTTTCGCCAGTGTCAGAGGCCATGTTAGTGTCTCCTAACGACACCATTATATTGTGACCCAGTTTTCCTTTCTCTCGTGAGATATTGTCATGTATTCACAAAGACGAGGATTCGTGACATTCAATAAATAAATAAAACCCAAGGTGAGGATGGTCTAGATGTAGGTTGAAATTTAGGAGGTCATTCTTTTTTGGTCTTAATTTCATTTCAAATTCTTTTTTTCATATAAAATGGTATTAAATTTTTAAATATATAGATAATTATTACACCCACACATACAGATATAGTAAGACAAACCGAGGCAAGTATGTACAAATGGCAGCATTATCGCTAGGTAGCGATCTCTTCCAGTTTACCATTAATGTTTCTCTTTTTGTTAAGCCGATCGGAGTATAAAATTCAGCAATTAAGTCACTTGTTTTATTCTTATTCTATCTTTCATCTAATCCATAATAATCCGATTAATTTACGTCCACAAATGAATAAGTATATTTTTTGTGTCCTTTTTTCAATTAAGAACAAAATCCAAATCGTAGTATAATTGAAAGCATCATTCCACAATCAATAACTAATAATACGCAATCCGTAATCCCTTCACAAAAAGACGAACCAAATCCCTATTATTTGTTTCCCTAAAATGTTTGAAACTCCCCAAAAATATGTGACACGCGTCAAAGTGACAATAATAATTATAGTATAATGTTGATAATGGCTGATGGGCTGTCAGTATAGTATTAGAGAACAATATAATTACAGGATTAGGGATAAATGGTGAACCGTATTTTTAGTTCAAATCTGTCTCTTTCATAAGCTTTCGTTTGATTATTACGATTTATTTCCTTACTAGCTGTTCCCCGCGGTTTCACCTGCATTGCTCCGCTCCTGTTGGTCTTAGCGTGATGATATATAGCCTTCCTCGATAAATGAGCTATCTAACACCGAAAGAATTTTTCAAATCGGACCAATAGTTTCTGAGATTAGCGCGTTCAAACAAACAAACAAACAAACATACATTAGTATAGATTACAATGCTCTTTGATGTATTTTAACTTTATTAAAATCGTACGTTTGAAATGGTTAAACTCAATATCTACACAGTCATTGTAGAAAACGGATTCACCAGAACAATCTAGTAAACTTGATATATAAGTTTCATTTCTTTTTATTATCTATCACGATTCTACCCGGAGCCGGAGGCGAAAACAAAAATAAACATCGCAATCAGTTTATTCCTCAGTAGCTACAACATTTTTTGTTTAGTATAACATATAAAAAACAATTTGATAACCTCGGCGGATCAAATCTGCAAAGCCCAGGTATGCAATCACTCCAACTATGTACACCCACTCAATCGAAATTGTCCTACAAATCCAAACTTTACACACACCGCTCTATTGTCCACAATACAAAAGGATTGTACTTTACGTGATATGGATCTTGCAAAAACAGGGTCAGAATTGTAAAAAACGTAAGGGTTAAAAGATTGTTTTGCCTGTACGGCCATTTTTCTTGTGACCATTTGAGGGTTAAATTCGAATGGATTTAATTGGATGGTGTTGATAATTTATTTGAGGTACTGTGTTGTTTTAAATTAACAGGGTTAAGTGTGATTTAATATGATGGTTTTTTTGTTAGCTACATGAAGTATTGGGTATTATATAATATATTGTTTGTTATGTATATCTGTCGCAGTCAAATTGTATTATTTCGCCGTTTACAAACGCTTGGCATTTTGTAATATGTCGAGAATTCGTAATCAGAAGTTTTTGGTTTGGATAAGGGGGTGGGTTAAGTTAGGTTTGTGTTTTTTTAACTACACAGAAATGGGAGCCCCGCGAAGTGGGGCTCCGTCGGCTCGCGACAGTCTTTTTGTAGAATTTTGGAAAATGTAAATCCTCAGCATTTTACAAAATGCCGAGTATTTGTAAACGGCGAAATAATACAATTTGCCTGCGACATATTATCTATTGAATTCTGCCCAGTTTAACTTGGGCTTAAATTTTACGTTAATATAATATTACATATACCAGAAATTATGTAGCTTTTACCAGTGTAAAACGATTACTAAATTCCATAAAATATTTAATTCTATTATACAAACAAAAGTAAATCTTTCTTATTCATAATGTTGTCTTAATTAAATTATTCTTTAAAGAATTACATCTTATTTCATAAAGTTGATTGAGTTGAGCACAGATGCATCCGTAGCGAACCTCAGCTGCATTGGCACGTTAATTCCATTAATTTCAGTTAAGCGATTCTGTTGGAATAGAGGCGAGGTAAGAGTAGACAAATAGAAATAATCTACTTTTAAAAAAAATATTATCAATCTACAAACTGCAATTTAAATAGATGAGTTAAAAACATTGTAAACAACAAATAAATGGTAAATCAGTCCATCTATATCTAATGTGTAAAAATAAGAGATTTGATTTGATTGTAGAAAGTCACCGTAATTTCTTTTAGAAACTAAGTTAAATATTGAAATCCTAGAATTCCACTGCACCTATTTGTTATTTTTTTAATTAATTATCAGTATTTTATATCTTGTCTGGTCATATTTTTTTTTTTAATTTTAGGTATTTTACATAAAATTAATAATATACAATAAGGTGAACTCCATTCATTCGCAGGTATTGTCCTCTAATGACATTCCAACGCCAAACCATACAAGCAAACTTAATTATTTATATCGTTTATGTTGTGTTTTCACGCTATATTTTTGTATAGGTAATTATTATTTTGTATGCGTCTGATTAGATTTACGAAAGTATGTTGGTGTGAATGTGCTTACAACGCGATGAATTATTTTTGATGAACATTAGCAATAAGATAGATCATAAATAATATTATAATGTCCCTATACCGACGGATAGAGACATACCAAATTTAAAATGTGCGGATGAAGTTTAAATGGTAATAAAATAAATTAAACTAATATATTATCTAAACTCTACATATCAAACACTTATATAAAATCTTTCATACAATACAAAAAAAAAACTCATAGTGATATAAAACGCCAAGCGAATTTTAAAAATATTTTAATAACAGTTTAACTGAACAGGAGATTTATAACAAAGATCTCTCAATCTTTTAAATAAACAATATTAATAATCGGGTCTTTATCTACATTCTACAACATTCATCTAAATATATCGGCTATTTACCCGACAATATTTCTGCATTAACATTTTACAAAAAGCTTGTAATAATTCAAAGGTTATCACTAAACCAAACTAACTACAATTGAAACGTTGGGATTAAAATATGACGGGCCATAATACATTGTGGGGCCACAAAACGAGTCGAGCATTTAAATTAATACGTTAGTTCATATGTATTGTTAATTAATGTATTCGACACATGAGTCAAAATTTTATCTGTTTTATGTGTTCTATTAAACTGGATAAATAAAATAAAAACTCTTGCTGTAAGATAAAGGAATCACTTCATTTAACTTCATTCATAAGAAACATGCAATAATTAAACTATTTAAACAATAAGTTTACCGCTCGCATTTCTCTGGTAAGTAAGCAATAACTAAAAGAAATTTCTGCCATTTTTACGAAATCAAACGTATTGTAGTTTAAAGTTTTTAAAAACTATGATATTTTACTCAACAATATATTTATTAATTATTATTTAACAAAAACTCTATATGACATCTAACATTACCACTCTGCGTCCCAGAAAATCGTTTCCGCTACATCTTATGAAAACGTTCGTTTAGTACACCTACCTCTATTTGCTAAAGCTAATAAAATATAGAGCGATTTAAACTGTGAGAACATTAAACAAGTTATGAATTACAACTATATTGGAACGGATGTGTTTTGTAGCGAATTGCCCTTTGGCAAAGCTTTGTAAATTTGCTAATATTATTTAGAATATTTACGTTTTTTTATGAATTAACAGGTAAAAAGGTTAGAAAATGGTAGTTAGTATACTTCCCGTCCGTATTTGTTTCATCAAACGTTGAAAATTTCTTATTTTACACTGAATTGAGTTTCTTATATAGATAATTATTTGTTTTATTATTGCTGTTTGTACAATAATAGTAATTGGTACTTGGTAGTTGTATTAAATTTTGTTAAGATTGAAGGGTACTGAACTTCAAATAGATTTGAGTAAATCAAGGCTTATTTACTTATTCAGTAAGCTTATTTAAAGAGCGCATTTAAATCGCTATATTATACAACTAGAATCCACAAGTTGAAAAATGTATTTCTAGAAAAATAGTTAACAAAAAGTACCTTTTTTGGAAGCTATATTTAATTTGCTTACACTATGAGATTTAGAGTAATTACTGCATATCGCCGTCCCCGGAGAATAAAATGATAACTGCAAAAATCACAACTGTTCAGGAGAAATAAAAAACCGATAATTGACTATAACTTGCCAAGCTATAGACGTAGAGAGATAAAAAAAGGCTCAAAGGTAGCTAATTTTTTAACCTTTTATTTTGTATCAAAATATATTAAACTAGCTGTCCGCCCGCGGCTTCGCCCGCGTTTTCAAAGAAAAACCCGCATAGTTCCCGTTCCCGTGGGATTTCAGGGATAAAACCTAGCCTATGTTACTCGTGGATAATGTAGCTTTCGAATGGTGAAAGAATTTTTCAAATCTGCCAAGTAGTTTCGGAGCCTATTCAATTCATACAAACAAACAAACAAAAAATCAAACCTTTCCTCTTTATAATATTTGTATAGATAGATAACTTTAAGAGAACTGAAGATAATAAACATTTAAAAAGTTAGTGCATTTGAATGACAATATGTAAATTTACTAATACACTTATCATTTTATTCTCGTTCATATTGGACATATTATGCATTAATGGATAATATCCAATGTTCTGGGAGTTTTTAATAAGACAATATTAGTGTAATTGTTCGTGTTCGTGTTCGTGTTCGTTTTTGAATTTGAGTTTGAGTTTGATGTTCGTGTTTGATGTTCGTGTTTGATGTTCGTGTTTGATGTTCGTGTTTGATGTTCGTGTTTGATGTTCGTGTTCGATGTTCGTGTTTGTTGTTCGTGTCCGTGTTCGTGTTCGGGTTCGTGTTTAATGTTCGTGTTCGTGTTCGTGTTCATGTTCGTGTTTGATATTCGTGTTTGATGTTCGTGTTTGATGTTCGTGTTTGATGTTCGTGTTTGATGTTCGTGTTTGATGTTCGTGTTTGATGTTCGTGTTTGATGTTCGTGTTTGATGTTCGTGTTCGTGTTCGTGTTCGTGTTCGTGTTCGTGTTCGTGTTCGTGTTCGTGTTCGTGTTTGATATTCGTGTTTGATGTTCGTGTTTGATGTTCGTGTTTGATGTTCGTGTTTGATATTCGTGTTTGATGTTCGTGTTTGATGTTCGTGTTTGATGTTCGTGTTTGATGTTCGTTTTCGTGTTTCTGTTCGTGTTCGTGTTCGTGTTCGTGTTCGTGTTCGTGTTCGTGTTCGTGTTCATGTTCGTGTTCGTGTTCGTGTTCGTGTTCGTGTTCGTGTTCGTGTTCGTGTTCGTGTTCGTGTTCGTGTTCGTGTTCGTGTTCGTGTTCGTGTTCGTGTTCGTGTTCGTGTTTGATGTTCGTTTTCGTGTTCGTGTTCGTGTTCGTGTTCGTGTTCGTGTTCGTGTTCGTGTTCGTATTCGTGTTCGTGTTCGTGTTCGTGTTCGCGTTCGCGTTCGCGTTCGTGTTCGTGTTTGATGTTCGTGTTCGTGTTCGTGTTCCTGTTTGTGTTCGTGTTCGTGTTCGTGTTCGTGTTCGTGTTCGTGTTCGTGTTCGTGTTCGTGTTCGTGTTCGTGTTCGTGTTCGTGTTCGTGTTCGTGTTCGTGTTCGTGTTCGTGTTCGTGTTCGTGTTCGTGTTCGTGTTCGTGTTCGTGTTCGTGTTCGTGTTCGTGTTCGTGTTCGTGTTCGTGTTCGTGTTCGTGTTCGTGTTCGTGTTCGTGTTCGTGTTCGTGTTCGTGTTCGTGTTCGTGTTCGTGTTCGTGTTCGTGTTCGTGTTCGTGTTCGTGTTCGTGTTCGTGTTCGTGTTCGTGTTCGTGTTAGTGTTCGTGTTCGTGTTCGTGTTCGTGTTCGTGTTCGTGTTCGTGTTCGTGTTCGTGTTCGTGTTCGTGTTCGTGTTCGTGTTCGTGTTCGTGTTCGTGTTCGTGTTTGATGTTCGTTTTCGTGTTCGTTTTCGTGTTCGTGTTCGTGTTCGTGTTCATGTTCGTGTTCGTGTTCGTGTTCGTGTTCGTGTTCGTGTTCGTGTTCGTGTTCGTGTTCGCGTTCGCGTTCGCGTTCGTGTTCGTGTTTGATGTTCGTGTTCGTGTTCGTGTTCCTGTTTGTGTTCGTGTTCGTGTTCGTGTTCGTGTTCGTGTTCGTGTTCGTGTTCGTGTTCGTGTTCGTGTTCGTGTTCGTGTTCGTGTTCGTGTTCGTGTTCGTGTTCGTGTTCGTGTTCGTGTTCGTGTTCCTGTTCGTGTTCGTGTTCGTGTTTGATGTTTGATGTTCGTGTTCGTGTTCGTGTTCGTGTTCGTGTTCGTGTTCGTGTTTGATGTTCGTTTTCGTGTTCGTGTTCGTGTTCGTGTTCGTGTTCGTGTTCGTGTTCGTGTTCGTGTTCGTGTTCGTGTTCGTGTTCGTGTTCGTGTTCGTGTTCGTGTTCGTGTTCGTGTTCGTGTTCGTGTTCGTGTTCGTGTTCGTGTTCGTGTTCGTGTTCGTGTTCGTGTTCGTGTTCGTGTTCGTGTTCGTTTTCGTGTTCGTGTTCGTGTTCGTGTTCGTGTTCGTGTTTTATGTTCGTATTCGTGTTCGTGTTTGATGTTCGTGTTCGTGTTCGTGTTCGTGTTTGATGTTCGTGTTTGATGTTCGTGTTTGATGTTCGTGTTCGTGTTCGTGTTTGATGTTCGTGTTCGTGTTCGTGTTCGTGTTTCTGTTCGTGTTCGTGTTCGTGTTTGATGTTCGTTTTCGTGTTCGTGTTCGTGTTCGTGTTCGTGTTCATGTTCGTGTTTGATGTTTGATGTTCGTGTTCCTGTTCGTGTTCGTGTTCGTGTTTGATGTTTGATGTTCGTGTTCGTGTTCGTGTTCGTGTTCGTGTTCGTGTTCGTGTTCGTGTTCGTGTTCGTGTTCGCGTTCGCGTTCACGTTCGTTTTCGTGTTCATGTTCGTGTTCGTGTTTGATGTTCATGTTCGTGTTTGATGTTCGTGTTTGATGTTCGTGTTTGATGTTCGTGTTTGATGTTCGTGTTTGATGTTCGTGTTTGATGTTCGTGTTCGTGTTCGTGTTTGATGTTCGTTTTCGTGTTCGTGTTCGTGTTCGTGTTCGTGTTCGTGTTCGTGTTCGTGTTCGTGTTCATGTTCGTGTTTGATGTTTGATGTTCGTGTTCCTGTTCGTGTTCGTGTTTGATGTTCGTGTTCGTGTTCGTGTTCGTGTTCGTGTTCGTGTTCGTGTTCGTGTTCGTGTTCGTGTTCGTGTTCGTGTTCGTGTTCGTGTTCGTGTTCGTGTTCATGTTTGATGTTCGTGTTCGTGTTCGTGTTCGTGTTAATGTTCGTGTTCGTGTTCGTTTTCGTGTTCGTGTTCGTGTTCGTGTTCGTGTTCGTGTTCGTGTTCGTGTTCGTGTTTGATGTTCGTGTTTGATGTTCGTGTTCGTGTTCGTGTTCGTGTTCGTGTTTGATGTTTGATGTTCGTGTTCGTGTTCGTGTTCGTGTTCGTGTTCGTGTTCGTGTTCGTGTTCGTGTTCGTGTTCGTGTTCGTGTTCGCGTTCGCGTTCACGTTCGTGTTTTATGTTCGTATTCGTGTTCGTGTTTGATGTTCGTGTTCGTGTTCGTGTTCGTGTTTGATGTTCGTGTTTGATGTTCGTGTTTGATGTTCGTGTTCGTGTTCGTGTTTGATGTTCGTGTTCGTGTTCGTGTTCGTGTTTCTGTTCGTGTTCGTGTTCGTGTTTGATGTTCGTTTTCGTGTTCGTGTTCGTGTTCGTGTTCGTGTTCATGTTCGTGTTTGATGTTTGATGTTCGTGTTCCTGTTCGTGTTCGTGTTCGTGTTTGATGTTTGATGTTCGTGTTCGTGTTCGTGTTCGTGTTCGTGTTCGTGTTCGTGTTCGTGTTCGTGTTCGTGTTCGTGTTCGCGTTCGCGTTCACGTTCGTTTTCGTGTTCATGTTCGTGTTCGTGTTTGATGTTCATGTTCGTGTTTGATGTTCGTGTTTGATGTTCGTGTTTGATGTTCGTGTTTGATGTTCGTGTTTGATGTTCGTGTTTGATGTTCGTGTTCGTGTTCGTGTTTGATGTTCGTTTTCGTGTTCGTGTTCGTGTTCGTGTTCGTGTTCGTGTTCGTGTTCGTGTTCGTGTTCATGTTCGTGTTTGATGTTTGATGTTCGTGTTCCTGTTCGTGTTCGTGTTTGATGTTCGTGTTCGTGTTCGTGTTCGTGTTCGTGTTCGTGTTCGTGTTCGTGTTCGTGTTCGTGTTCGTGTTCGTGTTCGTGTTCGTGTTCGTGTTCATGTTTGATGTTCGTGTTCGTGTTCGTGTTCGTGTTCGTGTTCGTGTTCGTGTTCGTGTTCGTGTTCGTTTTCATGTTCGTGTTCGTGTTCGTGTTCGTGTTCGTGTTCGTGTTCGTGTTCGTGTTCGTGTTCGTGTTCGTGTTCGTGTTTGATGTTCGTGTTTGATGTTCGTGTTCGTGTTCGTGTTCGTGTTCGTGTTTGATGTTTGATGTTCGTGTTCGTGTTCGTGTTCGTGTTCGTGTTCGTGTTCGTGTTCGTGTTCGTGTTCGTGTTCGTGTTCGTGTTCGTGTTCGCGTTCGCGTTCACGTTCGTGTTCGTGTTCATGTTCGTGTTCGTGTTTGATGTTCATGTTCGTGTTTGATGTTCGTGTTTGATGTTCGTGTTTGATGTTCGTGTTTGATGTTCGTGTTTGATGTTCGTGTTTGATGTTCGTGTTTGATGTTCGTGTTCGTGTTCGTGTTTGATGTTCGTTTTCGTGTTCGTGTTCGTGTTCGTGTTCGTGTTCGTGTTCGTGTTCGTGTTCGTGTTCGTGTTCGTGTTCATGTTCGTGTTTGATGTTTGATGTTCGTGTTCCTGTTCGTGTTCGTGTTCGTGTTTGATGTTTGATGTTCGTGTTCGTGTTCGTGTTCGTGTTCGTGTTCGTGTTCGTGTTCGTGTTCGTGTTCGTGTTCGTGTTCGTGTTCGTGTTCGTGTTCGTGTTCGTGTTCGTGTTCGTGTTCGTGTTCATGTTCGTGTTTGATGTTCGTGTTTGATGTTCGTGTTCGTGTTCGTGTTCGTGTTCGTGTTCGTGTTCATGTTCGTGTTTGATGTTTTATGTTCGTGTTCGTGTTCGTGTTCCTGTTCGTGTTCGTGTTCGTGTTTGATGTTTGATGTTCGTGTTCGTGTTCGTGTTCGTGTCCGTGTTCGTGTTCGTGTTCGTGTTCGTGTTCGTGTTCGTGTTCGTGTTCGTGTTCATGTTCGTGTTTGATGTTTGATGTTCGTGTTCCTGTTCGTATTCGTGTTCGTGTTTGATGTTTGATGTTCGTGTTCGTGTTCGTGTTCGTGTTCGTGTTCGTGTTCGTGTTCGTGTTCGTGTTCGTGTTCGTGTTCGTGTTCGTGTTCGTGTTCGTGTTCGTGTTCGTGTTCGTGTTCGTGTTCGTGTTCGTGTTCGTGTTCATGTTCGTGTTTGATGTTCGTGTTTGATGTTCGTGTTCGTGTTCGTGTTCGTGTTCGTGTTCATGTTCGTGTTTGATGTTTTATGTTCGTGTTCGTGTTCGTGTTCCTGTTCGTGTTCATGTTCGTGTTTGATGTTTGATGTTCGTGTTCGTGTTCGTGTTCGTGTTCGTGTTCGTGTTCGCGTTCGCGTTCACGTTCGTTTTCGTGTTCATGTTCGTGTTCGTGTTTGATGTTCATGTTCGTGTTTGATGTTCGTGTTTGATGTTCGTGTTTGATGTTCGTGTTTGATGTTCGTGTTTGATGTTCGTGTTCGTGTTCGTGTTTGATGTTCGTTTTCGTGTTCGTGTTCGTGTTCGTGTTCGTGTTCGTGTTCGTGTTCGTGTTCATGTTCGTGTTTGATGTTTGATGTTCATGTTCCTGTTCGTGTTCCTGTTCGTGTTCGTGTTTGATGTTCGTGTTCGAGTTCGTGTTCGTGTTCGTGTTCGTGTTCGTGTTCGTGTTCGTGTTCGTGTTCGTGTTCATGTTTGATGTTCGTGTTCGTGTTCGTGTTCGTGTTCGTGTTCGTGTTCGTGTTCGTGTTCGTGTTCGTGTTCGTGTTCGTGTTCGTGTTCGTGTTCGTGTTCGTGTTCGTGTTCGTGTTCGTGTTCGTGTTCGTGTTCGTGTTCGTGTTCGTGTTCGTGTTTGATGTTCGTGTTTGATGTTCGTGTTCGTGTTCGTGTTCGTGTTCGTGTTTGATGTTTGATGTTCGTGTTCGTGTTCGTGTTCGTGTTCGTGTTCGTGTTCGTGTTCGTGTTCGTGTTCGTGTTCGTGTTCGTGTTCGTGTTCGTGTTCGTGTTCGTGTTCGTGTTCATGTTCGTGTTTGATGTTTGATGTTCGTGTTCCTGTTCGTGTTCGTGTTCGTGTTTGATGTTTGATGTTCGTGTTCGTGTTCGTGTTCGTGTTCGTGTTCGTGTTCGTGTTCGTGTTCGTGTTCGTGTTCGTGTTCGTGTTCGTGTTCGTGTTCGTGTTCGTGTTCGTGTTCGTGTTCGTGTTCGTGTTCGTGTTCGTGTTCGTGTTCGTGTTCGTGTTCGTGTTCGTGTTCATGTTCGTGTTTGATGTTCGTGTTTGATGTTCGTGTTCGTGTTCGTGTTCGTGTTCGTGTTCATGTTCGTGTTTGATGTTTTATGTTCGTGTTCGTGTTCGTGTTCCTGTTCGTGTTCGTGTTCGTGTTTGATGTTTGATGTTCGTGTTCGTGTTCGTGTTCGTGTTCGTGTTCGTGTTCGTGTTCGTGTTCGTGTTCGTGTTCGTGTTCGTGTTCGTGTTCGTGTTCGTGTTCGTGTTCGTGTTCGTGTTCGTGTTCGTGTTCGTGTTCGTGTTCGTGTTCATGTTCGTGTTTGATTTTTGATGTTCGTGTTCGTGTTTGATGTTCGTGTTCGTGTTCGTGTTCGTGTTCCTGTTCCTGTTCGTGTTCGTGTTCGTGTTTGATGTTTGATGTTCGTGTTCGTGTTCGTGTTCGTGTTCCTGTTCGTGTTCGTGTTCGTGTTTGATGTTTGATGTTCATGTTCGTGTTTGATGTTCGTGTTCATGTTCGTGTTTGATGTTTGATGTTCGTGTTCCTGTTCGTGTTCCTGTTCGTGTTCGTGTTTGATGTTCGTGTTCGTGTTCGTGTTCGTGTTCGTGTTCGTGTTCGTGTTCGTGTTCGTGTTCATGTTCGTGTTTGATGTTTTATGTTCGTGTTCGTGTTCGTGTTCCTGTTCCTGTTCGTGTTCGTGTTCGTGTTTGATGTTTGATGTTCGTGTTCGTGTTCGTGTTCGTGTCCGTGTTCGTGTTCGTGTTCGTGTTCGTGTTCGTGTTCGTGTTCGTGTTCGTGTTCGTGTTCGTGTTCGTGTTCGTGTTCATGTTCGTGTTTGATGTTTGATGTTCGTGTTCCTGTTCGTGTTCGTGTTTGATGTTTGATGTTCGTGTTCGTGTTCGTGTTCGTGTTCGTGTTCGTGTTCGTGTTCGTGTTTGATGTTCGTGTTTGATGTTCGTGTTCGTGTTCGTGTTCGTGTTCGTGTTTGATGTTTGATGTTCGTGTTCGTGTTCGTGTTCGTGTTCGTGTTCGTGTTCGTGTTCGTGTTCATGTTCGTGTTCATGTTCGTGTTCGTGTTCGTGTTCGTGTTCGTGTTCGTGTTCATGTTCGTGTTTGATGTTTGATGTTCGTGTTCCTGTTCGTGTTCGTGTTCGTGTTTGATGTTTGATGTTCGTGTTCGTGTTCGTGTTCGTGTTCGTGTTCGTGTTCGTGTTCGTGTTCGTGTTCGTGTTCGTGTTCGTGTTCGTGTTCGTGTTCGTGTTCGTGTTCGTGTTCGTGTTCGTGTTCATGTTCGTGTTTGATGTTTTATGTTCGTGTTCATGTTCCTGTTCGTGTTCGTGTTCGTGTTCGTGTTTGATGTTTGATGTTCGTGTTCGTGTTCGTGTTCGTGTTCGTGTTCGTGTTCGTGTTCGTGTTCGTGTTCGTGTTCGTGTTCGTGTTCATGTTCGTGTTCGTGTTCGTTTTCGTGTTCGTGTTCGTGTTCGTGTTCGTGTTCGTGTTTTATGTTCGTATTCGTGTTCGTGTTTGATGTTCGTGTTCGTGTTCGTGTTCGTGTTTGATGTTCGTGTTTGATGTTCGTGTTTGATGTTCGTGTTCGTGTTCGTGTTTGATGTTCGTGTTTGATGTTCGTGTTCGTGTTCGTGTTCGTGTTCGTGTTCGTGTTCGTGTTCGTGTTCGTGTTTGATGTTCGTGTTTGATGTTCGTGTTCGTGTTCGTGTTCGTGTTCGTGTTTGATGTTTGATGTTCGTGTTCGTGTTCGTGTTCGTGTTCGTGTTCGTGTTCGTGTTCGTGTTCGTGTTCGTGTTCGTGTTCGTGTTCGTGTTCGTGTTCATGTTCGTGTTTGATGTTTGATGTTCGTGTTCCTGTTCGTGTTCGTGTTCGTGTTTGATGTTTGATGTTCGTGTTCGTGTTCGTGTTCGTGTTCGTGTTCGTGTTCGTGTTCGTGTTCGTGTTCGTGTTCGTGTTCGTGTTCGTGTTCGTGTTCGTGTTCGTGTTCGTGTTCGTGTTCGTGTTCGTGTTCGTGTTCGTGTTCGTGTTCGTGTTCGTGTTCGTGTTCGTGTTCGTGTTCGTGTTCATGTTCGTGTTTGATGTTCGTGTTTGATGTTCGTGTTCGTGTTCGTGTTCGTGTTCGTGTTCATGTTCGTGTTTGATGTTTTATGTTCGTGTTCGTGTTCGTGTTCCTGTTCGTGTTCGTGTTCGTGTTTGATGTTTGATGTTCGTGTTCGTGTTCGTGTTCGTGTTCGTGTTCGTGTTCGTGTTCGTGTTCGTGTTCGTGTTCGTGTTCGTGTTCGTGTTCGTGTTCGTGTTCGTGTTCGTGTTCGTGTTCGTGTTCGTGTTCGTGTTCGTGTTCGTGTTCGTGTTCGTCTTCATGTTCGTGTTTGATTTTTGATGTTCGTGTTCGTGTTTGATGTTCGTGTTCGTGTTCGTGTTCGTGTTCCTGTTCCTGTTCGTGTTCGTGTTCGTGTTTGATGTTTGATGTTCGTGTTCGTGTTCGTGTTCGTGTTCCTGTTCGTGTTCGTGTTCGTGTTTGATGTTTGATGTTCATGTTCGTGTTTGATGTTCGTGTTCATGTTCGTGTTTGATGTTTGATGTTCGTGTTCCTGTTCGTGTTCCTGTTCGTGTTCGTGTTTGATGTTCGTGTTCGTGTTCGTGTTCGTGTTCGTGTTCGTGTTCGTGTTCGTGTTCGTGTTCGTGTTCGTGTTCGTGTTCGTGTTCGTGTTCGTGTTCGTGTTCGTGTTCGTGTTCATGTTTGATGTTCGTGTTCGTGTTCGTGTTTGATGTTCGTGTTCGTGTTCGTGTTCGTGTTCATGTTCGTGTTTGATGTTTTATGTTCGTGTTCGTGTTCGTGTTCCTGTTCGTGTTCGTGTTCGTGTTTGATGTTTGATGTTCGTGTTCGTGTTCGTGTTCGTGTTCGTGTTCGTGTTCGTGTTCGTGTTCGTGTTCGTGTTCGTGTTCGTGTTCGTGTTCGTGTTCGTGTTCGTGTTCGTGTTCGTGTTCGTGTTCGTGTTCGTGTTCGTGTTCGTGTTCGTGTTCGTGTTCATGTTCGTGTTTGATGTTTTATGTTCGTGTTCGTGTTCGTGTTCCTGTTCCTGTTCGTGTTCGTGTTCGTGTTTGATGTTTGATGTTCGTGTTCGTGTTCGTGTTCGTGTCCGTGTTCGTGTTCGTGTTCGTGTTCGTGTTCGTGTTCGTGTTCGTGTTCGTGTTCGTGTTCGTGTTCGTGTTCGTGTTCGTGTTCATGTTCGTGTTTGATGTTTGATGTTCGTGTTCCTGTTCGTGTTCGTGTTCGTGTTTGATGTTTGATGTTCGTGTTCGTGTTCGTGTTCGTGTTCGTGTTCGTGTTCGTGTTCGTGTTCGTGTTCGTGTTCGTGTTCGTGTTCGTGTTCGTGTTCGTGTTCGTGTTCGTGTTCGTGTTCGTGTTCATGTTCGTGTTTGATGTTTTATGTTCGTGTTCATGTTCCTGTTCGTGTTCGTGTTCGTGTTCGTGTTCGTGTTCGTGTTCGTGTTCGTGTTCGTGTTCGTGTTCGTGTTCGTGTTCGTGTTCGTGTTCGTGTTCGTGTTCATGTTCGTGTTTGATGTTCGTGTTTGATGTTCGTGTTCGTGTTCGTGTTCGTGTTCGTGTTCATGTTCGTGTTTGATGTTTTATGTTCGTGTTCGTGTTCGTGTTCCTGTTCGTGTTCGTGTTCGTGTTTGATGTTTGATGTTCGTGTTCGTGTTCGTGTTCGTGTCCGTGTTCGTGTTCGTGTTCGTGTTCGTGTTCGTGTTCGTGTTCGTGTTCGTGTTCGTGTTCGTGTTCGTGTTCGTGTTCATGTTCGTGTTTGATGTTTGATGTTCGTGTTCCTGTTCGTGTTCGTGTTCGTGTTTGATGTTTGATGTTCGTGTTCGTGTTCGTGTTCGTGTTCGTGTTCGTGTTCGTGTTCGTGTTCGTGTTCGTGTTCGTGTTCGTGTTCGTGTTCGTGTTCATGTTCGTGTTTGATTTTTGATGTTTGTGTTCGTGTTTGATGTTCGTGTTCGTGTTCGTGTTCGTGTTCCTGTTCCTGTTCGTGTTCGTGTTTGATGTTTGATGTTCGTGTTCGTGTTCGTGTTCGTGTTCGTGTTCCTGTTCGTGTTCGTGTTCGTGTTTGATGTTTGATGTTCATGTTCGTGTTTGATGTTCGTGTTCATGTTCGTGTTTGATGTTTGATGTTCGTGTTCCTGTTCGTGTTCCTGTTCGTGTTCGTGTTTGATGTTCGTGTTCGTGTTCGTGTTCGTGTTCGTGTTCGTGTTCGTGTTCGTGTTCGTGTTCGTGTTCGTGTTCGTGTTCGTGTTCGTGTTCATGTTTGATGTTCGTGTGCGTGTTCGTGTTTGATGTTCGTGTTCGTGTTCGTGTTCGTGTTCGTGTTCATGTTCGTGTTTGATGTTTTATGTTCGTGTTCGTGTTCGTGTTCCTGTTCGTGTTCGTGTTCGTGTTTGATGTTTGATGTTTGATGTTCGTGTTCGTGTTCGTGTTCGTGTTCGTGTTCGTGTTCGTGTTCGTGTTCGTGTTCGTGTTCGTGTTCGTGTTCGTGTTCGTGTTCGTGTTCGTGTTCGTGTTCGTGTTCGTGTTCGTGTTCGTGTTCGTGTTCGTGTTCGTGTTCGTGTTCGTGTTCGTGTTCGTGTTCGTGTTCGTGTTCGTGTTCGTGTTCGTGTTCGTGTTCGTGTTCGTGTTCGTGTTCGTGTTCATGTTCGTGTTTGATGTTTTATGTTCGTGTTCGTGTTCCTGTTCGTGTTCGTGTTCGTGTTCGTGTTCGTGTTCGTGTTCGTGTTCGTGTTCGTGTTCGTGTTCGTGTTCGTGTTCGTGTTCGTGTTCGTGTTCGTGTTCGTGTTCGTGTTCGTGTTCGTGTTCGTGTTCGTGTTCGTGTTCGTGTTCGTGTTCGTGTTCGTGTTCGTGTTCATGTTCGTGTTTGATGTTCGTGTTTGATGTTCGTGTTCGTGTTCGTGTTCATGTTCGTGTTCATGTTCGTGTTTGATGTTTTATGTTCGTGTTCGTGTTCGTGTTCCTGTTCGTGTTCGTGTTCGTGTTTGATGTTTGATGTTCGTGTTCGTGTTCGTGTTCGTGTTCGTGTTCGTGTTCGTGTTCGTGTTCGTGTTCGTGTTCGTGTTCGTGTTCGTGTTCGTGTTCGTGTTCGTGTTCGTGTTCGTGTTCGTGTTCGTGTTCGTGTTCGTGTTCGTGTTCGTGTTCGTGTTCGTGTTCGTGTTCGTGTTCGTGTTCGTGTTCGTGTTCGTGTTCGTGTTCGTGTTCGTGTTCATGTTCGTGTTTGATTTTTGATGTTCGTGTTCGTGTTTGATGTTCGTGTTCGTGTTCGTGTTCGTGTTCCTGTTCCTGTTCGTGTTCATGTTCGTGTTTGATGTTCGTGTTTGATGTTCGTGTTCGTGTTCGTGTTCGTGTTCGTGTTCATGTTCGTGTTTGATGTTTTATGTTCGTGTTCGTGTTCGTGTTCCTGTTCGTGTTCGTGTTCGTGTTTGATGTTTGATGTTCGTGTTCGTGTTCGTGTTCGTGTTCGTGTTCGTGTTCGTGTTCGTGTTCGTGTTCGTGTTCGTGTTCGTGTTCGTGTTCGTGTTCGTGTTCGTGTTCGTGTTCATGTTCGTGTTTGATTTTTGATGTTCGTGTTCGTGTTTGATGTTCGTGTTCGTGTTCGTGTTCGTGTTCGTGTTCGTGTTCGTGTTCGTGTTCGTGTTCGTGTTCGTGTTCGTGTTCGTGTTCGTGTTCGTGTTCGTGTTCGTGTTCGTGTTCGTGTTCGTGTTCGTGTTCGTGTTCGTGTTCGTGTTCGTGTTCGTGTTCATGTTCGTGTTTGATTTTTGATGTTCGTGTTCGTGTTTGATGTTCGTGTTCGTGTTCGTGTTCGTGTTCCTGTTCCTGTTCCTGTTCGTGTTCGTGTTCGTGTTTGATGTTTGATGTTCGTGTTCGTGTTCGTGTTCGTGTTCCTGTTCGTGTTCGTGTTCGTGTTTGATGTTTGATGTTCATGTTCGTGTTTGATGTTCGTGTTCATGTTCGTGTTTGATGTTTGATGTTCGTGTTCCTGTTCGTGTTCCTGTTCGTGTTCGTGTTTGATGTTCGTGTTCGTGTTCGTGTTCGTGTTCCTGTTCGTGTTCGTGTTCGTGTTTGATGTTTGATGTTCATGTTCGTGTTTGATGTTCGTGTTTGATGTTCGTGTTTGATGTTCGTGTTTGATGTTCGTGTTTGATGTTCGTGTTTGATGTTCGTGTTCGTGTTCGTGTTCGTGTTTGATGTTCGTGTTCGTGTTCGTGTTCGTGTTTGATGTTTGATGTTCGTGTTCGTGTTCGTGTTCGTGTTCGTGTTCGTGTTCGTGTTCGTGTTCGTGTTCGTGTTCGTGTTCGTGTTCGTGTTCGTGTTCGTGTTCGTGTTCGTGTTCGTGTTCGTGTTCGTGTTCGTGTTCGTGTTCGTGTTCGTGTTCGTGTTCGTGTTCGTGTTCGTGTTCATGTTCGTGTTTGATTTTTGATGTTCGTGTTCGTGTTTGATGTTCGTGTTCGTGTTCGTGTTCCTGTTCCTGTTCGTGTTCGTGTTCGTGTTTGATGTTTGATGTTCGTGTTCGTGTTCGTGTTCGTGTTCGTGTTCGTGTTCGTGTTCGTGTTCGTGTTCGTGTTCATGTTCGTGTTTGATGTTCGTGTTTGATGTTCGTGTTCGTGTTCGTGTTCGTGTTCGTGTTCGTGTTCGTGTTCGTGTTCATGTTCGTGTTTGATGTTTTATGTTCGTGTTCGTGTTCGTGTTCCTGTTCGTGTTCGTGTTCGTGTTTGATGTTTGATGTTCGTGTTCGTGTTCGTGTTCGTGTTCGTGTTCGTGTTCGTGTTCGTGTTCGTGTTCGTGTTCGTGTTCGTGTTCGTGTTCGTGTTCGTGTTCGTGTTCGTGTTCGTGTTCGTGTTCGTGTTCGTGTTCGTGTTCGTGTTCGTGTTCGTGTTCGTGTTTGATGTTTGATGTTCGTGTTCGTGTTCGTGTTCGTGTTCGTGTTCGTGTTCGTGTTCCTGTTCGTGTTCGTGTTCGTGTTTGATGTTTGATGTTCATGTTCGTGTTTGATGTTCGTGTTTGATGTTCGTGTTTGATGTTCGTGTTTGATGTTCGTGTTTGATGTTCGTGTTTGATGTTCGTGTTTGATGTTCGTGTTCGTGTTCGTGTTCGTGTTCGTGTTCGTGTTCGTGTTCGTGTTCGTGTTCGTGTTTGATGTTCGTGTTCGTGTTCGTGTTCGTGTTTGATGTTTGATGTTCGTGTTCGTGTTCGTGTTCGTGTTCGTGTTCGTGTTCGTGTTCGTGTTCGTGTTCGTGTTCGTGTTCGTGTTCGTGTTCGTGTTCGTGTTCGTGTTCGTGTTCGTGTTCGTGTTCGTGTTCGTGTTCGTGTTCGTGTTCGTGTTCGTGTTCGTGTTCGTGTTCGTGTTCGTGTTCATGTTCGTGTTTGATTTTTGATGTTCGTGTTCGTGTTTGATGTTCGTGTTCGTGTTCGTGTTCCTGTTCCTGTTCGTGTTCGTGTTCGTGTTTGATGTTTGATGTTCGTGTTCGTGTTCGTGTTCGTGTTCGTGTTCGTGTTCGTGTTCGTGTTCGTGTTCGTGTTCATGTTCGTGTTTGATGTTCGTGTTTGATGTTCGTGTTCGTGTTCGTGTTCGTGTTCGTGTTCGTGTTCGTGTTCGTGTTCATGTTCGTGTTTGATGTTTTATGTTCGTGTTCGTGTTCGTGTTCCTGTTCGTGTTCGTGTTCGTGTTTGATGTTTGATGTTCGTGTTCGTGTTCGTGTTCGTGTTCGTGTTCGTGTTCGTGTTCGTGTTCGTGTTCGTGTTCGTGTTCGTGTTCGTGTTCGTGTTCGTGTTCGTGTTCGTGTTCGTGTTCGTGTTCGTGTTCGTGTTCGTGTTCGTGTTCGTGTTCGTGTTCGTGTTCGTGTTCGTGTTCGTGTTCGTGTTCGTGTTCGTGTTCGTGTTCGTGTTCATGTTCGTGTTTGATTTTTGATGTTCGTGTTCGTGTTTGATGTTCGTGTTCGTGTTCGTGTTCCTGTTCCTGTTCGTGTTCGTGTTCGTGTTTGATGTTTGATGTTCGTGTTCGTGTTCGTGTTCGTGTTCCTGTTCGTGTTCGTGTTCGTGTTTGATGTTTGATGTTCATGTTCGTGTTTGATGTTCGTGTTTGATGTTCGTGTTTGATGTTCGTGTTTGATGTTCGTGTTTGATGTTCGTGTTTGATGTTCGTGTTCGTGTTCGTGTTCGTGTTTGATGTTCGTGTTCGTGTTCGTGTTCGTGTTTGATGTTCGTGTTCGTGTTCGTGTTCGTGTTCGTGTTCGTGTTCGTGTTCGTGTTCGTGTTCGTGTTCGTGTTTGATGTTTGATGTTCGTGTTCGTGTTCGTGTTCGTGTTCGTGTTCGTGTTCGTGTTCGTGTTCGTGTTCGTGTTCGTGTTCGTGTTCGTGTTCGTGTTCGTGTTCGTGTTTGATGTTCGTGTTCGTGTTCGTGTTTGTGTTCGTGTCTTTAGGGTGTCGTTAGGGTGCTTTACCATCAATAATGTGCGAGGATTTGTAGCGAGGAATGGGTTGATAAACCTCAGACCAACCGTTATTTATTTTTCATCTTATTTTGTCTTATAGGGAATGTAGGATGGACATTTTATTTTACGCTAATAATGAATAGGAATGGTAGCTAATTTTTTAACCTTTTATTATGTATCAAAATATATTAAATAACTTTAAGAGAACTGAAGATAATTAAAATTTAAAAAGTTAGTAGTAGCATTTGAATGACATGTAAATTTACTAATACACTTATCATTTTATTCTCGTTCATATTGGACATATGCATTAATGGATAATATCCTATGAACTTTTATTCTGGGGGTTTTTAATAAGGCAATATTAGAGTAATCAACTACCATTACATTAAAAAATGAAGACAATAAAAAGTAATATAAATCAGTCTTCCTGATCATCATCGTGATCATAATGTTCATGGTCATACGAATGGCGCCAAAACATAGGTATTTTTACGAGAATAAAATAATAGGCGTTCGTCATTTTATCGCCGATTCGTTTTTCCGAGAATATTATTGTAATAACTATTATCACATTAAGAGTAAAGAAACTTTTTCACTATCAGAATACTATCTTTATTTTCTAGTACGAATATGTTCTGGGAAAAGGCAGTGAATATTATTGTAATATCTTATAACTTTGTGGATTACAGGAGAAAAATTACAAAAAAAATTGTATAGATATACTACGTAGGCTTCAAATATCGCATAACAATAAAACTATGATAATGGCGATTATCATTTTATTCTCCGGGGACGGCGATATCATGAAATATGTTAAGAAAAGTGAAGTTGTAATGTTTATTTTTCATTATAGCAGAAAATAAATTAATCAAATAGTTTTCTAAAACGGAGTTAAAAAAACTGAACACATCGTGTTTGTTTCGATCGATCTAAAACAAAAGAGTAAAGACTTCTTCATTTATTAGAAACTTAATCGAACCTTTGTTTAATGAATAGTTTATAAATAGCAAGTTCAATAAAACAATAAACGTTTAAAGCTATTAGTCCCGTGGGCTGCACAATCGCATATAATTAAATTACCAAGTGCCGCTCGCAAAATAATGGCTTGGTTTCGCTTGCGGCTTGCTGACATTAGCGACGGAGTTTACATTATCGAAAGCTAAATTTAGTGTTTTACATTATATAAAACATTGTTTTCTCTGTTTTTTTCGTGTGAAATGTACACCTATGTACGTTTATTGTTTTGCCGCCCGCCGTGTCAAAGCTGCATTTTTTCTTTTTTTGGTTGGTTTTGTCGTGTATGAATAAATTTGTGTGTTTTATAACTAACTGATTGCCGTCATCGTGGATTAACTTATTTATATATAGTAAAATATTGTAACACAGGAAATGTAGATTTTTACGAGAAAAAATATTGTCAAAATTAGTAAACAGTTTTAAGGTTTATCTATTTCGAAGAATGCAAAAAAATTGTATTTCAATCTTCTAAATTGTATTGTGCTTGAAAATGTATGCAAACAGCATTTATGATAACTATTTGCAACTTACTCCCATTACTAAACATCCTGATACCTAAATGAGAATATCGTTTCAATGTATTTAAAGTAAGAATTTCAATAATAATAATTGGAGTTTATTGTATTGAACGCTTGCTGAATGCGATGACCGTTCTTCACAAACTATACAGTTGGAATTATGTATTCTTCTATCATGGTTTTGCATCGCCAAGGACTTCGGACAAAGGGTCCTGGATCATGTGGAACTGCCACTTGTCATTGAGCAGGGAACTATACACTAAACAGTGTTACTTACAACATCGTAACTTTCAGTAACTCGCAAGTATATGGTACAGAATACAACCCCGCCAAATTTGATTGACTTATTTCTCTAACACAACTTATTGGTCACATCATCATTATCTCATTTGGTTGGCTAACCTCTTGGCTATAGGTTATTGGTCACAATTCATCTCATTTGGTTGGATAGACTCTAGGTTAGCCATAATTCAAGAGCATCGACCGCACCCAGTGATTGCTCTCTAGGGTCATTATAGTAATGAATGTGGTCACTAATTCTACGCTACAGTGTAACCTGTAATAATTTTAGCAATTAGTGACGATATCTGAATAATAGCAAATTGAGTTATTAATTTTATGTACCTAGGTATAGTGCCTATTAATGTTGGTGGACGCCTAGTAGTTTTAATCGTTACTAGCTGCGCCCCGCGGTTTCACCTACTTGGCTCCACTCCTGTTGGACTTAGCATAATTATATATTATAGCCTAGCCTTCCGCGATATCTAACACCGAAATATTTTTTCAAATCGGACCATTAGTTCCTGAGATTAGCGCGTTCAAACAATCTCTTCAGCTTTATAATATTAAGTATAGACAGTACGAAGATTTGAGATTATTGATAGATATTATATAAAATTTTCATTATAGGTATTATATTACTAATAAGTTATTATTAGTAACTAAACGTTTTTGCCAAAGTAGTTTTTTTTTCTGTTTACGCGGCGAAAACATTGATTTCTTACTTGTTATGAACTTATGAATAGATGTAGCACTTCATACGAAATCGTTATGGAAACTTTTTCCTAATTGGCTATTTGGAGTATTCGGAGATGACGAAGCAATATCGATAAAAACCTAGAAAAAGATCACGCAGGTAGAGTAAATTCAACATTTTTGTAATTTACCACTATATAACAACATTACGTTATAATTATATATGAGCACCTTGTTGTTATAAACAATTTCCTTGTTGTTTTGCGATATCTTCAACAATCTTCCATAAAGTATTTGACATTCTAAGAACCATAGGTCTGAGGTAATATCTAATTTCCATCTAAGTTCAAATGTTTCAATAACTATATTATGGATAACTGTTGATAACAAAATAAATTTATTTATGCAATAAATTGGGAAGATTTTTATAATTTTTCATTAAAGTTAGACATGTCCAAATTCTTCTCATTGAAACCATAAGAATCTGTTTCCAACAGGAATCTATTTACAAGACATTTAAGATAAGAGAAGCCCAATTTATTTGTAATACAATACAATAACAATTACCTGTAGTCTTCTGCATCTGACGGGCTTATGGAAGCTTAAATGTTTATCACAATACTGATTAAATTTTCTTGAAGATTCGGTTACGTGTTATAGATTAATTAGGAGTTAATTAGGTTTCTAACTTGTAAGGTAGCATGAATTTTCAATGACTAGCTTGTGGCTTAGTCCATGATACAGGATTTTTTTTTATAAACATAATAATAAGTAATATGGAGGCTAATTACTCCTTTTAATAACACATGACAGTTAGTTTAGTAAATAACTAGATTTCCGCCCGCGGCTTCGCCTGCGTTTGCAAAGGAAAACCCGCATAGTTCCCGTTCCCGTGGGATTTCCGGGATAAAACTATCTTATGTGTTAATCCAAGTTACCCTCTATATGTGTGCTAAATTTCATTGTAATCGGTTTAGTAGTTTTTACGTGAAAGAGTAACAAACATACAAACTTTCGCATTTATAATATTTGTAGGATATTGTTGTTTTATGTAAACGAAAAATACTACATACTTACCTATGTAATTAAAATCATAATATTTGATCATCTTAGTGTAACACTTACGCAATTAACTTTACCGATACATGGATAGAAGAAATCTTACTCAAAAAAACGTTTAATTTAATCCAAATACTTCGTGCAGTATTTGTTTAAACACTTCAAAAAACTATAAACTAGTTCACTCTACAGCAAACCATAGGAGGCACTTCAAACCAATATAAAATAGACCATCCATTCAACAAAAATTCGCAAAAGAAAGCATTGCAATTCAAACACAAAAACAGTATGAAACAACAATTGTATGTTTCCATTTCGTTACAATTAACCTTAAACTCGCGTTAATGTTCACCATTCACAAAATGTTACCTGCTAGTTGTAATAAATTACATGTACTATTGACCACAAACAAGTATGAATGAAATTTTTAAGAATGAACGTAGGACCAGACAGGCAGGCGTCGGCCATTGTGTAGCAAGTCATGTTATTGAATATTGTCTCTTTGTCAGGTTGATAAATTTGTAGGCCCTTTGGTATGCGAATTTGTATTTCATATGGTTGTGAATTTTGAAATATTGGTATTTTATAGAGAGGTAAAATATGTGATATTAAATGGTAAATAAAGTGTATGTATATACAATAAAATTTTAGATTTTTGTTATACATTATGTTCAGACTTATGTTCAGAGGATCATAAATTAAGTCAGTGACGAAGCATTATATTAATTAACTAGCTGTTGCCCGCGACTTCGTCCGCGATTACGTCGTTTTTCGTCATTCGTCGTTTAAAAAAAAATACGTGACACTTTATTTTTGAATGTTCTTAATTATTGTCTCTTATAAAATTTAACTACATTAAAATTGAACACTGATAAGAAAATCTTAAAATCTAAAGACAACATGAATGAATGTGATTTAAATTCTACATTACTTAGTATTTCAAATAATAATCTAAATTAAATGTAGATTAACAGTTTGAGCGCACCATTATAGAATATTTACCTAAGTATTAAATTACGTCAGTATACATAGTAACTTTACTAAAAACACGATGACTTTCTTTCGCGCTCGGTACCACAAACTAAGCATGTTTGTGGTACGTGGCCCGCGTCACTTGACCCCCCGCGAGTTCCCCTCCGTTGCTATGCGAAAATACATTCGTTGCTCTACTGTAGGAAAAATTGTAATACTGTGGCCTGGGCGTTATAACACGTCCAGGGAGTTCCTGAGTGCCGATATCACCATCTTGAGGAAAAGCTTCTAATGTCGATTTAAAACTGCATACAAACGAATTAACCTGTTCTAAAATAATTGTGAAATGAGTTCAGTTTTAAATTTGAGAAATATTGATTTCTTGTATTCCACTATTCGTTGTAGTCGAATACAAAATATATTTAAACAAACTTAGGTTGGCCTTCAGGCAAAAGGGATCCTATCAAATGGTAAACTTGACCTTGTATCTTAAAAGTAAGCATGAAAGGACCTTCTGATTCATCAAAAAAAGAAAACACTAACATTAAATATGAAAACCATAGAGAGGAAATGGTTTTTATTAATACCAATGACGACTCCATTGACGTTTAACAATCGAAGAGTGTAATCCCCGATCCAGGATTACTGTGAGCTTTTAATCCGGGATCGGAAGTAAGAGAAGTCAGTATAAAATACAATATAAGATAATACTGTGGAAACTTTGGTAGATGCTTGGAATGTTGATGTTTATAAGTATAAACTCGATATACTCCTGGAATAATTAAGTTAGATAGGACTTTGGTTTTATAATATTCATGAAATAATGTATTTAAATGGCACGCTTTTTTAAATAGGAATAGAAATTGGTATCTACAGTTTGTTATTATTTGATGAAAATTATTAACATTGGGTTAATTGATTTAATTAACAGTTAGTTGTTCGCATGTAGTTAAAGCTTTCATTTTCATGTTCAAAATGTGAATGTTTTTCTGTTTACATCCATACTATAATATTATATAATGAGAAAGTAACACTGTCTGTCTGTCTGTTACTCAATCACGCCTAAACTACTGAACCAATTTTCATGAAATTTGGTATGGAGATATTTTGATACCCGAGAAAGGACATAGGATACTTTTTATCCCGACAAAAGGGCTTGCCTATAGGTACCTACTACCTTGTTAGGGGTAGCCTATAGGTAGGTATTTGTAGTTGTAATGTTGTGTAATCAGAAAATTAACAATTATATTTCGTTTTAGAAAGGCCATAAGCGACCATAATAATGCATTCTGACCTCCTTTACATAATAAGTATTTTACATAGCATATTCCCGGCTGATCCGAATGCAAATTACTTCACTCCACTTCTTTGTTATTCACGTATTAGAATTCCGCATCGAGATAAAAATAAAAACTAATTTATTTAGAGTAAAATTAAACTCGATTTATTTAAATGTCTCGGAGGGTTTGTCTCATTCGCTGTACTTAGATAATAGATTAATTAATTAAGAAAAAAATGATAAACTAGAATTTATTTGTAGAACGATATTAAATTACCTTTCGTTTTAAAATATACATTTTAAGTAGGTATCATTATATTTTTAGATACCTACAAGTAATATAAGCCCTAAGAGAAAATAATCGCTCTCTATATAAGTTAAAAACAGCACTGTAATTGTATTAGGAAGAATAAATATTATTCAACAGTTGGAATATATAATTTAGTAGCTTTGTCTGTCGCACGGTTTTACGTGTAGACGAATTCGGGATGAAATCTAGTATTTCTATAGCTCATGACGTGTTATTCTGATGAAATCCATACTAATATTATAAATGCGAAAGTAAGTCTGTCTGTCTGTCTGTTACTCAATCACGCCTAAACTACTGAACCAATTTGCATGAAATTTTGTATGGAGATATTTTGATACCCGAGAAAGGACATAGGCTACCTTTTATTGTGAAATATGTACCACCGGCGAAGCCGGGGCAGACCATTAGTAACCTATATATTATAAAGTTTCATACAAATTGCAGTCACAAAGCTTACATTTATAATAATAGTAGGATAGTTATAATATAACAATACAATTATTTTCAGATTAGTGAATAGCAGGTGCGAGTGATTAGACGTTGAATTTCGACCAAGACTAACTTCGACCATTTCTAATTTCGGTGTAGTTTCTACACGTAGTACGTGTGAAAGGAAAAAGTAGACAAAATGGCGTCTGTAATTTATCAACGTGTCCTATTTATCTGAGGCTAGACTCTATGAAGCGATCTAGAGAATGGAACAGGATTCTGACCCAATTTTTTCCTCGAATGTGCAAACGAGGACATTATTATGAAAGTTGCTTATTCTTCAAAATATATCTAAAGAGGAAAGAGATTTTTATTTGTATCTATGTTTATTACGATAAACAATATCTACTATTTAAAAGTTATATCAATGCCATGTAATTTAAGCTCTATATTATGTATATATTTTTTGCAATACCGTCACGTAGCGTCATGGAGGTAGACGATTTTGGTATCTATAAATCAAAGAAGTTTTACTTCTGATACGCTATTTTTTGTTTCTTATTTATAAAGCATTTGAATGCTATATAACGAAACATCAAACCTATAAATTTGTTTTCAGAACAGTATCCCTTCCATAAATAGACCATAATACTTAATCCTATTAACACTACTTAAATACAAGTAGTGAGAAATAGGTGTGAAAAAACTAATTTATTCAAAAGAAAAACTATTCAAGAATTTAATCAGAAAATACAGAACTTGACGTTTAATTTTTCAACGGGCTTAGCGAGACCGTAATATGATTCAAGAGCCGACACTCAGAGGGAAATTATTTTAATTTCCTACTTTGTTTTATTTTTACTTTGGCGCTAGTGGAGAATTATTTTTAGTTACGTTTTGATGTAATTAATATTTTTATTTTTATGCGTGAAGAACAGTGTAAGATAGGTATTATTTCAAGATCATTGTATGTTCATGCGTAAAGTGTATCTTATATCTTAATGTAACTTCTTTATCGGGGTTGGAAAAAAATTTAGTGTAACATTTTTTCGTTATGCGTGACATTTTTCCGTTACGCACCATCTTTTTCTTATCCCTACCACGCGTGATTCGACGTATTTCTGTAAAGTTGCATATAGTAAATTATTTTTTGAAAAATAAGGTCATAAAGAAGTTTCACTTCTTACGTGTGTACACTAGTACACGCACACATTTTTTTCAGAACATTGTACGTTCAGTTACCTGTGTATTTCCCAAAAATATATAAAAAAATACCTTCTAAACGTTTTGATACTCTTGTTTATAGTAAAACGATTTACTTAAACAAATACATTTTAAATCATCACCAACCCAATTGTAGAGCAAACATTTATTTTATTTTATTTTCCTTTGTTTTCACTTCTATATAAATGCTGCTAAGCTATTTATTTTATCTCTTCTTGACTCTTTTTCAATTTTTAAAATATTTAAATATGTTTTATAAGCTGTAGATTACTAATATTAAGTAGTAAGTACTAAATAGATTACAGCCTACAGGTGTCAAATATAAAAATAAACTCAACCAGAATACTAACTACTCGTATACAAAAGCATATACTAACAAAATAATATTCTTATATCCTAAAATATCCAAATCCATTTGATGGATACGCCCCCACTCACGACTGTGACCTGCTGAAAATATTTACCGTACGTGTTTCAAGATGATAAGGAATATCCTCTCAAAATTATTTATAGCGACAACCTTCACAGACTGAAGGATAACCGAGTTTTGTAGGGAATTTTAGGGAAAATCCGCTGAGGAAAAATTTTATTTGCATTATCTTAAAGCATATGAATTTTGATATCTATTTGGTTGAGTTGATTATGCTTTGTATGGTCTATGTGATTCGAAATAAATGTATCTATTTATTTATTTATTTAGGACAACTCATAAAACACCATTACAATATGATAACCTTGTTATTTAGATTTCTATGATGATAACAGATATAAAAGCCTATCATGTCGAATTTTGTTTCAATTACAAGTATTCAATATATAATTATGATTTAAATAAACAGCGCCATTATTATCTAACTCGAGGAACCGCGGTCAGTAATTTCCGTAGCAATGTACACTAGCATTATTATCTAACAGTAAGGACAAACCGCAAAAATTTATGTAGCAATGTCAGTACAGAACAACTACTTATTCGCAAAGAAATATCTATATAACATAGAAATTTAAACTAGATAATAAAATGTTAACAAATCAAGACGTCTAAAACCCATCGATCACATCACACAACAACAGGATACCGAATCCTTTGCAAAAGCCGAAAGTGTACTTCAGAAACGAATAAAACGTGCATTGCAATATATTTGGAAGATTCTGGAACTTTTTATAACCTTATCAATCAGTAGTATCTGTCATTGAATGTTGTACAAAGATTCGCCGGCAAAGGGTTTTGTAAAACACCGATAGCGTAACGTGCAAAAACAACTCTTTTATATTTATCGCGTGGTGTGAAACGATTTGAAAAATATAGAGATTTTTTTAAATGTATTTTGGTGTGGTTTTTGGTATTTGCGCTTATAAAAGTATCGTTTACATAAAAGTAGATATTCTTTAATTTTATACTAAGTACAGTTATTAGTTAGTTATATAGCATTAATAAAAAAAAATATTGAAAATAAACTATTCGAGTAGATAATAGCATCGTCCTTTTTGTAATCATGTCGGCAAATCAATAAAAACACACAGGATGAATAATTTATTTGAAATAAAATATATTTGTTTAAAAAAAAACAGATAATACAACATAAAATTTGTAGATAGGTACATTTTTTTTACATCAGAAAATAATAGTACTTGATAATGTAGAACTACAAACTATTAAAATAATTTCACTTAGCAACACTATCTACTAAGCGCTAAAAATAATAACATATTAAAAACGTCTGTATAATGAAAAATTCCTCAATGTTGAAGGCTTCAATAAATTCACTATAAGCTCGCATTTGAGCTAGTTTCAGGGAAAGATTGAAAGGAACATTTCTTGGGAATTTTAAAATGAAATAACTGATGTTTGAAATGCTGTACATGTAGATAATGGTGCTTTTACACATTCACTTGTTATCTGTCCTCTCTTTGATTATAATATCTGAAAGAAGGCTCTCAACGAATAACACGCTTTTTTTTCAACTCACTTTTAATGAACAGATGTAGTTCAAACGTTGTATACTTACTTGCATACAAGCATCGGGACACAATAATTCATTATTTCATGAATTTATCTTATTAAAACGTGATTTAGTTTTTTTGGTTTACATATCAACGCGTGTTCGTTATTCGCCTCGCAATTCGCATGAATGTGTAAACGCACCGTAAGAACTAAGCACCTACTTCTCGTAGGGTCAGAAGACAATTTCCTGGGTCAAGTGTGCTAGAAGACATTACGCTAACAAATGTGAAGTTTGCGCTCTATCATTATGTTTTACTACATTATGTATAAGACGAGTTTTAGTATGTTTGTTTGAGATTGCATGGTAATCATAGGATTTTATATTATGATTCTCTTATCTATTTATGTATTGGCTTTAGTTATCTCTTCATAAAGTTTCATTCCTAACCAATTTCAAACAGATAAAAATTATATTCTAATAGAATATGGAAAATATTCCTTATGGTTTTTGGCCGGTTGGCAAATTAGTATAATATTCCGATTATTACGCCAGAAGTCACAAAACAACTTTACTGATTTATACAACATCTTCACTCATTTAGCCCTATCAAACAATTATCATTATTCAAACCTACAAATAAATCCTAAAGAACAAAGCATAATTCTACAATCACAGTCACATTTAGCAATTAATGCAAAATCGAGAATATATGGCTGTTATAAATAACAATTAGTGTTATTATTATGAAAATCACGTTAGCAATTAGGACGAGGGTAATGAACGTCGCATTGTGTTTTTTGCGGGTGATCTGTTGACAGGACATATGTTACCGGGGGTGGTTTTAAGGGATAGGGTGAAGCGATTAAGGTAAAATAAAACACTATTTATTTCGCAAATCCTGTATTTATTAATTTAACACTTTATTAGCTGTATAAAGAACCTTAGAATTACTTACAGCTAAAAACAGAGTACAACTTGGCGGCCTTATAGTAGATAGTATTTTAATTTTAATTAAACTTATATTATCAAAGTGAATTAAATTAATCCATGTAAATTAACGATATTAAACAATCATTGACGAAATTAATATTGTGCGATTCGTTTCATATTAGGTCTAACTCGCTTCTGTACTGCATCATACAAAAACTATATATGCATGTCGTTTGTATTGTTTCACAATCCATAAGAGAGGCAAATACCTAGAGCTAGCAGTTCCAATAAAAATGGACTGCCAATGGAAATAACTGAAACATTGCCGTAAGATTTTTGCATAGTTGTTGTAGTATGTGTAGTATTTAATATTTTAACATACGAGTATTGTTGTTAGCGTAAAACCAGATACAGTTAAACGAATAAATATAATTTTTATTCCACCATTCTCACAGTGCGTTCTGCAAATTTAATATCCACTTAAAGTTCGAGTTAAAGATATTCGAATACCATCCTTTTAAAAATATTCCTAATTCCCACTTAAACAAAAATAAACAAACCTATAAACCTTTATTCCTAGTAAATAAACAGTAATTTTTAATCCAGAAACATGCAGTTTAGTTTAATGTAGATCTAAGTATAGAAGTTAGTAACTTGTACCACACACCAACAATCCCTAACTCATTGTATGTATGTAAATTATATTTATTTAATTGCGGTACATTTACTTGGTATTTGTTCTGTGTTGTATCAAATGTAAATATTGAATTTATGTTTAAATAGCTGATTTCACCATGGTTTAATAGTTACTTTGTAAGCGAGTAGGTAGTCCTAAATTCGATTCCCGACGAACCATGGAAGAGTTATAATAAGTGATCATTTATGATAACTTGTACCATAAATAAATTGAATCAATAAAACAGATATAAATTGCATTTTCCCCACATACTCCTTAAGAAAATACGCAGCTTTATTGAAAATGTTTTTAAGTTAATTCTTAAATATACTTTAAAATCAATAATTATAGTATTTTCTAGGGTTTGATTTTACGCGAGTATTATACATTTAGAAATTAAAGACTTTTTAACTTTTTAAATTAAAGACTCTTTACAGCGAGCGTGGTCACGGGGAGACTCCCCGTGACCACGCTCGCTGTAAAGTGTTCGAAACGTCGGGAAAATAATATAATGATTAAATCGCGTTTAAAATCCGTTAAAAAGTATTTAATTTCTAAATCAATAATTATTTTAAAAACATTGATATGTTACACTTGTGTAAAAATACACAATTTCTTTTCAGAGAAGATCCATGGAATACCTGAAAATGATCATTCTACGTTAGCATGTGCTTTTTACGAAACTCTTCCTTCGCGAACTGCTTTTTTAAAAATATCACACATCTCACTTAGACCAACAAGAGCGGAGCACTGCGGGTAAAACCGCGGAGCACAGCTAGTGGCTAATAAAATAAAATATATGCAAAGTATTAAGCTTAATACTAAAGCAAGTAATTTTATTCTTGTAAGGCGTGGCAAGCCCCGCCCAGTGGAAGGGGTACCAGATGCGCGTGAGTTGAAACTTGAAAGGGCTTTGTTGATAGCATCTCCGACCTAATTGCCCTTTTAAACGTTTAACTTACTGTTTAATATTTGTTTGAATTTAAATTCGTTTAGAGTTCGAATAGAGCCACTGTATATTTCGTATTTTTATGAGTTATCTTATTTATTTATCAAGTACAAAATAAAACAAAAACTCTATACCTACTTACATATTTGGAAAATAAAGAAATATTCTCTCCTGTTAATTCTTCAAAATTTGTCAAAATTATAAAGAGATAGATTTTAAAATAAACTAATCTCTGGATACCTATAGGTAGGTAAGTACTCAAGCGATTTATAAAATTATTTTACCATTGCAAAACTATGTAAGTATTTCTTTATCAGCCGAGTAAAGCTAACTGTATGTAGAATTACATTATATTACAAATTACAATAGGTATTAGGTACCTACTTTACAATTTTATCTTTAAATTGATTTCAATTCGTGATAAAAATATAACACATTATCAGAAATAGCATTAAAATGTACAATTATTAAACAATAGCACCGTTAAATCACTTCAAATACAACTATAATCAGAGTCAATGAATTAGTAAGCCGCATTCTTTTGTAACACAAAACCCGCCAATTTCAAAGCGCTTAACGTGTCACAAATATATAATTTTGACGATAAAATCTATCTATCGGCTATAGGGCGACAATTACAGCTTAATAAAGAATGAAATTTAAAGCCCTATTCATTCTATTATGAATGTAACATGAAACTATTGTATGAGGTGTGAGAGGCTTAAACGGTATTTGATTTCTTTTTTATTCCTGCTAAACAACATGTTAATGTTATTGGCACAGACTAATAATAATATACTGGTATTGGCTTGTATTGAACTTGCGGGTCGCTTGTGTTTAAAGCTATGCCGCCTTATGCCGCTTTTTGAAGACTCGAATATATGGTAGCCAGTTATATTATGAGTAGATAAGAAAGAAAAGCAGACAACTAGAGATGAAGAATTTAATAGTATAGTATTTTGAATTTTTGAAGTGAAACTTCTTTATCAGGGTTGGAAAAAAATTTAGTGTTAACATTTTTTTTTTGTTTCGCGTGACATTTTTCCGTTACGCGCCATGTTTTTCTTATACAATTGCACAATATAGTAAATTATTTTCTGAAAAATAAGGTCTTATAGAAGTTTCACTTCTTACATGTGTACACTAGTACACACACACATTTTTTTAATTTATATTTGCAGCATTTTTTATTGTATAAACGTGAGCATATTTCTTGACTTGGATTTGACTACTTTAGTTTTACTGTTCTCATGAAAGGATTCATTTTATATAAACAAAATTGACCTGAGTGTTGACAAAATCTCAATTACCTATTAAAAGTCCAGCCTTTGCTGTCGTGTTATCGACAAAAAGTTTTTTTATTAAAAGTTTTAACGGAATATAAGAACGGAATGTTAATGCTGAAGTCTATTTTAGTTTCAACGTTTATTTACCGTTACGATTATCCAGGGACCATGTAATGGATATAAATTTAACTAGATGTAGCTTTATATGAAAAATAAATATTTATATGTTTTTGTACTCCGGTTCTAAAGTAGATATGTGAGAAATACGTAGGCAGATTTTTTGGCGGCGAACCTCAATCCGGAAGGCCAGACTGAAAATCAGCGCTGTTGCACTCTTTCGAGTCAATCAGCATAGCCTGAGTCTGGACCTTTTGCCACAAAACTATTTCTTTTTTCTTTTCTCATTGTTTTATTTATTATTATTTTATTGTGTTCTTTAGGTTAAGTAGATTTGAATGTATGTATCAAACTTGTTGTGGCAATAAACGTTTCATTCATTCATTCAAAGGTTCCTGTGTTTTATTTGCTATAGCTACGGCAAAGTGAAATACGCGGGCTCGAATCCTGTCCACGAAGTACAATGCTATGAAATTGTTATTGGTAGGTATGTATGTTTAAGAAGAAAATAAAAAAATGCGTGCGTGTACCAGTGTACACACGTAAGAAGTGAAACTTCTTTATGACCTTATTTTTCAAAAAATAATCTACTATATGCAACTTTACAGAAATACGTCGAATCATGTGTGTGCGTGGTATGGATAAGAAAAAGATGGCGCGTAACGGAAAAATGTCACGCGTAACGAAAAAATGTTACATTAAATTTTTTCCAACCCCGTTATAGAAGTTTCACTCCAATAATATTAGAGTATGACCTAGTATAACAGCGTAAGTAATCATATTTCTAAGAAAAGATAGTTACACTGGTACCTAATATTAAATTTCTGATTGGTAGACCGTACTTAATATAGTAATTAATAACACACGTAATATTCCGTCTTTATAAAACATACCTACGTGGTTTAGACTTTTTATAAAGAAAAACTAAATTTATTTCCAAAGACATAACTACGGCAGAATTTGAGTTTGAATTTGAGTTTGAAAAAATATGTGTGTTGTTCCCCCTCTTCTATTCGTTCTAATAAATATTCAAAATTTCAAAAAAAAAGTTATGATATATTGGAAAAACAAAATTATAAAAATTGCTAGGTAATTGGTCGGAATCTATTCTAAAACGGCATTCGTAAAAGCTCTAACTTCTAGACACGTTATACAGTTAAACTAGCAATAACGACATCTAGTATATACTCTAAATCTATTTACAATTGTTTATTTTAACTTGGAAGGCCATTCTCAAGAGATTTCACAGCACTGGTTAAACTTGTGTGGTTTTGTTTCCAATAGCTTATGAAAATAAACCAGAGTTACTGGTAACATGAACTTCGTTTTTATATAATTGTAACAATAATATTATAATTGTAACTTTTAGTGTAATAGTGATGTGGTTGGTACTTGGTATGATAACATATACATTTTTAAGTGGTAAGTATTAGATGTTATCTCAAGAAAATTACTTAGTAGGGACATGGAATGCTGGCTTTTAAACACCACGGGACACGTCCTGTACTCTGAGATAATAATTTTTTATTTTATCTGTAGAATTATTATGGTACATACTACATTCATACAATTTTAAAAGAAAAACTACAGAGAGAGCTTTTTTCCTTTCTTCTCTGTTTAAACTGCTTCCAAACCAATTCCTTCTTTGTTCAAAGTGCTTCAAAAACAATTATTGTTTATACCGAAGCGCATTTGAATTTAGGTTTATTAATAATCTTTATTCCTAACGCATGACTCTACATTTTAAAATATGTTCCTTTTATCCTCTTCTGCAGACCGTACAATATATTATTTTATAGTACCTACATGTTATAATGAACACAGATATATTAAATATAACCTAATCCCAGTTCCCCACCGCAATCTAACCGAGACCGCAGCAAACTTCAACCTGGTAGAGATAGCAAATAAAATCATATTTATTTTTTGTTTTTTATTTATTTTTGTTTAGATATTGATTGTTTCTGCTTCGATATAATATATTATGTATCGTTGGTAAGTGGCGGCTCCCCATAAGAATTCGCCTAAAGTAGCGAGAGAGAAGAAATTGTTAGGTCTATATGTACTAGTAGTACAAAATCTAATGTTTTAAAAATAGTAGTGTATATCTGTCACCGCATGTGAAAAAATGTATAATGTTAACTTTTATCATCTACTTCGTTATAGCAAAAGTAGATTTCACTTACAATATTATATTAGTTTAAGATAAAATAAACATCTGATTAACATTTTATATTTACCACATAGATCAATACTTTTTTGCACTATCCCATATTCTTCAGGTTGCCAGATTGAGATTGCTGTTCAGCAAGAAGGCCGTCTTTTGTAAAAATTATTCTTTTTTAACACTACATCATATACATAACTAGCTGTGCCGCGCGGTTTCACCCGCATTTATCCGCTCCTGTTGGTCTTAGCGTGTTGATAAATAACCTATAACCTTCCTCAATATAGCTATCTAACATCGAAAGAATTTTTCAAATCTGACCAGTAGTTCCTGAGCTCGTTCATACAAACAAACTCTTCAGCTTTATAGTATAGATATAATATTGTTTTTCTTCAGTTTGTATAATAAAGAAATATAAATAAATAAATCAAATTAAACTCGACTTGTTTGCTATCTGTACTTTTATAGGCTCATCCTGTGGCTTGCATCGCTAGGGAATGAGTCAGAAATTTTCTAATACCGTGTGTGGGCAATAGTGTCTCTTATGTCTAGATTATTATTGGGATCTAATGTTTAATATTATTTTTAAAATTAAAATTTTTCTTTACGTGTAAAATATATTAATAATATGATTAATACATTAATACCTATAATAGATTTACCTGTTAGTCAAATCTATATTCCCTTCCCTCGGGATCGTTGAACAGTATATACGTGTTTGTGCTAAATCCGCATATTAAATTTGATTCCAAAAATTAATTATTTCAATTTAAATATTTTGAAAGTAGGTACTAGGATAACATAAATCACCAGAATACATGCGAGTGAAAAACGGCATCACGCGTGAACGGGTGGACTGATTAGTCGATAATTTTTCGACGATTAATTTCGATAATTAATTTCTTATAATATTCCTTGAAGTACGGGGATGGTTTTTACTTTTTAGGGAAAGAAAACATAAACATGTACCACGGGCGAAGCCGGGGCGGACCGCTAGTTAATTATAACAATACAAGAATGTTTATTCTTATCTTCGGAATTATTCGAACTATAATAATGGGATTTTCACGGGTTGATAATAATTGATGCTAATTGTTATAGGCTATCTAAGACAACTGACAAGCAATATAAGAAAGACATGTTTGAAAAAATTACGCTCAAGGTAAGGACAAGTACATGAAAAGGGAGATATTGCATTTATTTGCAGATTCCATCTATATATATTTATATATATATATAAATTATAGATACAGTTTTCACCTATACATTTTAAATCGCCTCAAATTATTAAAACCCAACCTTAAACCGGAGCAAACGGCTACTATTGATCAAAACTAGCAACGCATGACATGATGTTTTTATATAAAATCATTGAAGTGTAAAATTTTGATATCAATCAACATCTTTAGATTTTTTCTTATGTCTCGTGTCGCAGCTGTTCCACTAATATCACCGAAAAACTGATCCGCCCACTATTTTGGCCAAGGTGTAAGAAAATAATGTATGAGTGGGTTCCGTATATTTAGGAGTGGTTTTTTTAATATTCTATGTAAGGTATTTAAAATAAAAATATGCTTTATATTTTCACTGCTATTCACTCAGAATTCAGAATTTTAAGACAACGCTTTATTATTGTATTGAGTTATAAAATTATCTAAATAATTTCGATGCATCATTCAGTTGTTTCTGAGGTAGATTGAAGAGATTAGGATTACAATTTTATTTATTTGAACAACATTAGGTTACATCCTGCGGATCTCTAAAACGATTAACACGTGGCCAAAAACACCGGTCGAGGGTCACATTTAAAGATATATTTTGTGTTTTTTGAGCACGCGTTTATTCCTTAAACAAACTAGGCTTAGTGGTTGAACTTAAATATAATATTATCTTATATAATATAATATGTATTTATACAGAATTAAATAGATACACATTTTGGTCTTTATCTTTAAAATTACTGAATCAATTTTGGTGGAACCCCATTGTTCCCTAAGAACTAAAATCACATTCGAAGATTAATGATAACGAAAAAATCTCGAATTATTGAAGATGTTGACAATTCCAGATACGATAAGTATCTATAAAATTTTAAATTTAAAGATACCTACATAATATTATAACCTAGGTACACCGAATTAAATTCAATTGGGGACCTTTCCAAAAAAAAAAAAATAACAACTCACCAACTTTCACAGAAAATTGTTTTAAACTACATCAATGATGCCAATTACCTTTATCTATATATCTACGCAATTAAAACCAATACAGATAAATCCCTCACAAACATGGACACAGTAAACCTTTAGGTACTGAAGTCGGTTAAAAATAAACCAAATTTAGCGTCCGTCCAGACTCCAGCCGCTGTCAGTGACGTTGATTGTCTCCCGAAGTTTAATTACAGCCTCTGTTTTGTAAACTGGCTTCAAGCTATCATTCGATGTTGGATGGGGAAATTAATTCGGTTTTAAGCGATTAAACTGCCTTAAAGCAGGATTTATAGGGTTTAAAAATGGTGCATGAATTTCAACATTATTGAGAACCTCTTTTTTTAAGAATTGTCGTGATACTCTCATAGAAATTGCAGTGTCACTAACAAGTTGTTACAATGTAACAGACAGACAGTTACACTGTGGTTACACTGAACAGCGTTTTAGGTTCATAACATTTTTATTAATGTTAACAAGTGTTTAGATATACCTATCTATAGGTAAATAAGTAGGAAGTGTCCTACGATCTATCCAGAACATAATATCCTATTAACAGCCAGGTGCCCGATTCGTATTTTACTTAAATTCATATTCTACTAGCGGTCCGCCCCGGCTTCGCCCGTGGTACATATTCACGTTTTCTCTACATCCTCGAACTTCAAGGAATATTATAAAATTCCTTGCCGTTGCCGTTCTCAAGTTATGCGCTTACCAACACATTTTGGGATTCATTTTTATATTATAGATATCATCCGTAGTCCTGACCTAGGAACTGTCTTAATAAGACCTAGATAGGTACTATATGCTATTTTATACACAGTTATGCGAAAATGAACCTTAACTACAGCGAATCATTAGATAAAACAGAACGTCCCCGATGTGCGTCTTTGAATAATAAGTAGTTGAATTAGTAGTTTAGGAGTTGGAGAACTTAATACGATTATTAATTAACAAATTAAATCACATATTCTCGTAAGGTTTGAGGCGAGTGCATATACATCCGTTTCACTGATCGATAGTAACAAGGTCGGTAATCACTAATCAGCCTTCTGTTCCATGACAGTTTTTTTTTATTCTATCTGCTTCGAGTCAAATCTAGGATAACTTTTTTAGGCTATACTGTTTTATTTGTACCTGATCACATTATTGTATTGATAAGTTATAACTGAACCGATAACAAACAAATAGGTACGTGTATGTTTGTTGTTCTTTGATACGAAAATCACTGGACAGTTTTTGATTATTATACTTAACATTTGACAGTGATATAGCTTACATACCAGAATAACACGTATGGAATAGAAACGATAGAAATATCTAATTATCTGCACCAATGGATAATTCTAATATTTATAATTTAGCTTTCCGCGCGCGGCTTCGTCCGCTTTGTCTAAAACCTAATAAATGATATATTGAAACCCTCCTCTTGAATCACTCTAGCTATTAAAAAAACGCATCAAATTCCGTTGCGTAGTTTTAAGGATTTAAGCATTTAAAGGAACATAATATGGACCGAGAAAGCGACTTTGTTTTATACTATAATGTAGATAGTGATAACTACAGCAGCTCTTAGCCAATTGAAGATTCCAAATTAGTATGAAACGACCGTCTCACCTGTGGTCTCACCTGTGACAAATTGTCGCCAATCTGTTCGCTAATTTATTATTCATTACGCTCTAATAAGTTACTTTGTGGTGAACTCAAACTGGTAAATATTTATGTGTTTATTACGGAAACACGCAATGTATAAGCTTGGAATATACTTCTAATATTAAACATATAATTTTGTGGAAAGGAATTGTGTTAAGTAAATATCAAATCAAAAGAAAGAAAAGTTCTTTTCTCTATCCCTATCTATGTCTATAATAATATAATTCCCGTAAAATGTTTGTATACAATAAAAATTACAAAATACTAAATTATAAAGTTTGTAAGAAAGCGTGGCGCCAGCTTTAATTAATATAAACAAGTTTTCCTCTTTATAATAATATTAGTGTAGATAGACAACTTTATTAATTTTAGAATATTATTTTTTCTTGTAAGTTGTGTCACCAAAATTTTGACACAATATTATACTTACATTTACATCGTCAAACATGGTTACTTTTACTTTATGCTAAATAAAAGATTCACAATTAGCTTAAATTACGATTTACAAAATTATTAACATCTTCAAGTTAATAAACTCTCATCACCTTAACAAGAGAATATTCTGCAATCACTCGATACATTATCGCACGAAATTACCCATTAGTAATTAAACAATGAGCGGTAATAAGCGCCTCGCGTGAGATGTTACTGAAGCATAAGTGGAATGATTTATTATTAGATTTCCCTTCATATCGTGACATTTATACGAGTATAACACGCGAGTGTAATTAGCGAAAGATTGTGTTACTTATCTGTTCTGCAATAACATATTGTGTATGTATTTTAGTCCTGATTACCTATGAATTACTAGCTTTCCGCCCGCGGCTTCGCCCGCGCAGTCAAAGAAAAACCCGCTAGTTCACGTTCCCGTAGGATTTCGGGGATAAAACCTATGTCCCGAGGTAAAAAGTAGCCTATGTCCTTTCTCGGGTATCAAAATATCTCTATAGCAAATTTCATGCAAATTGGTTCAGTAGTTAAGGCGTGATTGAGTAACAGACAGACAGAGTCACTTTCATTTATAATATTAGTATGGATAAAAAGAATAAGACTCTATGACGCTTGCAGATTTTTGCAAAATATAGTAAGTAGTAACTTATTTTTTATCTAACCTAGTTAAACCGTCGCGGTCGCGTCGTAACAAAACGCATAACGTATGCTATGAATTATTATTAAATCTATGTCACAGAATAATATATCTTATAATATTTGTCTGTAATGTCCTATAAAGAATCGTGAACTATGCATTTGATCATGATTGTGATAATCTTCATATTATAGTGTTGTGCATGAGCTCACGAATGTTCCTTCTTCACTCCTTTTCTTGAATCCGATTAATCTCTTACCTACATTCATCGTATACCTACATAGGTACCTACAGATTAGAGATCTGAAATAAGCATTTGTAATAAACCACGTTGAGGACCTGTATAAGTTATCAATTTCTTAAACATTATACTTTTAAATTAATAAAACAATACGAAACAAATCTAAGATAGAATTAGGAATAATAAAAGACATAGGTCGTTTGAAGGAAACAAGCTCACTTGTGATAGGCCGCTATAAAAATCTAACGAATTACTCTCTACCACCAATCTGTAATATATTTTGTTTTGATATGATATTTTTTTTCTATAAAAATGCACTAAATTATAGGAACTTGTACCGTAACTGTGGGAATTTTGTACCTTTATTATTATAACTCCTAAATGGATGTAGGTACGAGCGAAGTGTGAGGTGACAAAAATTTATAATTATAATATTTCGGGAAACGAAATGTGACGTTATAAAATTATAATTTAAGCTTTAGACTATATGTACCTATATAAAAATTTTGCGTGAAGTGACAGTAGTACCCACCTCAACGCTTCGCTTATGAGGCGTGCAATACATCACATCAACAAAATATAAATGAAAGTACATATTAATATAATTTTTGCCTTATCCACATTTAGTTGTTCTTGTGTTTTAGGTTCAATCGTAATACGGGGAACAATTAAGTGCTTGTAATCAAAGCTACGAGCTAACCTTGCTCAGAGCTATAATAATTATAGCTCTGAGCAAGGTTAGCTCGTAGCTTTAAATTATTTACACTAAGGATTGGATGGTGCAGTGATTAATATACTGATATAGAGGTACGAAAGGTTGTGGGTTCGATGCTCGATAAGCAAAACATTTTTTTCCACTTGTTCGTGATAATTTCATGCTATATTTTTTTTTTAATCAAAATACATTAATTTTTTAGACTCAGCTATGTAGGTATTATAAGGTACACGTCCGCCAAAAACAACATAGCGGTTTTGCAAATCAGCAAACAGACAGACTGTTCTGTGTTAGGTTCCGCATGACGTATAGCTACCAACGTATCTTCATAATAATAATATAATGAATTTCATATTAAAAAAAACCTGTTATTACAACATTACAAACAAACACTTCAATCCAATATTTGTATAGATTTAAATTATCAAATTTAACGGTTATACAATGACTCGAATAATTTATTATTCCTAATTAATTTGATGACGTCAGCGTAACGAATGACATTCGCAACTGAATAAAAGATACGAATTAAAATATTTATTTTATCACCAACTGCTACCTTTATGGCACTCAATTCAAATACAAATCTATTTCAAACAAAAATAAACTCTAATTCGCAATCATAGAGTTCAAAATATACAATGCAACATCAGACAAAATTGTAAATCAGTAATTGTATTTGACTAAATGATTCGGGAAAATCGATCCTGTTACGTTTGGATAAGGTTCAAGGTCGCAATGATAAGCATAAGTGTGTAATAATCTATTAAATAATTGAATCGAAGGAAATTAGTTTCTTATACTCATGTGATAAGGTTTGTTTTCAATTGAAAGAACGGTTCACTTTATTGGAGTGTAAAAGGATGTAAATTGGCCGTAGATAACCAAAAAGGATCCAACCCACAAAATGTTACTTTTGAGTTATTGAAGTTTGAAGTTTAACCTGTGTTTGTTCATATAAAGACTTGCTTGTGTTAATTGCTTCTTAAGGAAAAGTGTGTGTGTCAATGTATATTTTATTCTTACAAACAAATTTTATTGAATTTAGTTTTATTTCTTGAAATATTCAGCTAAATGTGTGTTAGGATCCTTTTTGATAAAACCTATTTTCAATTATGATAAGTGAATTTTCATTTCGCAAAAACGATTCAAAGTAGCTAATTGCTACTAAGATCCTTATTTTTTTTTAATTTCGTAAATAAAACAACTAACTTTCAATTTTTTTTTTCATTATTTATATAAAACATATTAATTCTATCCGATTTACTATTCTTCTTCGTGTGCAAAGTCCGGTTCATCGCCATATCTACATCGTCATGAAGTCTTGGATTGCCCCCTTGGATTGATTTATAGAAATCCAGGCAGTATTTAGATAAATAGTCAAAGATTGACTCCAAATCGTCTAATTGGGCTTTTCTTTAACATTTGGCCATAGTCATTGAAAATCATTATCAGATACCTCCGAAGATTTACCTTTCGAGCCCGCCCATACATACAACTTTTGCATCGACTAAACTGATCTGTCGAGCTGTATTCTCCTCTTGAATTCAACATGACTAAACTGTTTAGTCGATGGAGGTGCGCATACAATCGATTTCAGTCTTAATAATTTATATCCCCAACAAACCTTACAGTCTTCTATAGGCAATTCTTGAATGAAGGTAATAAAGATCACATGAGCGCGTGATCGATAGTTGTGCGAGTAATTTTTTTTTTGTTACTTCGACATGTTCGTCAGCTTCATAAATTTTTTCAGGTATTTTCGAAGTGCTTCTATTTTAGAAAAATCGGTATAAAAAAGGCAAAGATGTGTGACCCGATCAAGATACTTGGAGTGTGAACTTAATGCATGCCTAACGCCTCAAGCTTTAAATACATAATATTCAGTCTATCCAAATGTTCTGAATCGTTTTTGTTATTAAACCAGTATACATTTCTACAAAATTCAGTTTAACAAAAGAGATCCATGCTTTCTGAATCTTTTTAGTGATTTATCTATTGCATCATAATATCATAAAAATTAAATATCTAAAAGGATCCACATGCTTTTGGATTTTTTTTAACATTTTAGTTTTGTGTTAGTTTCTTAGACTGAGCGTTTTACAATATGATCCAAGAAGAATGGATTGTTTTTACGAAACTAAAATATGGCTTCTCCATACATGTGGGTTGGTACCCAGTGTCAATTTAACGTCAAAATATTCATATTTTACTTGGATTGTTTTTGCTAATCGAAAATATAGACCTAGACGAGCAGTTTGGTATATTTAACTCATTTTCGGTCATGTTGTGGGTTGGATCCTTTTTGCTTATCTACGGCCAATTAATAATTATGTTTATATGAAAATGAGCTCTATGAATTAGCAGATAAGTCTTAATTTTTAAGTATTACATTACGGAAATTTGAAGCATATGTGCACTTAAGAAATCACTTCAAACGTAAGGGTAATTACATTAATTCAATTAATTATTGCTATTGTATGTTTGAATTATAATAAAGTAGGGTTGACTTCTTGAATTTGCATGTATGTAATTATAATATTATGTAGGTACTTCGGTACCTACGTAAAAACACACAATATACCTAATATTCAAATTCTAAGTAAAGATAAAAGAAAGTTTGAAATTAAATATCACTCAAAAAAGTTCTGAAAGAAAAATATTTTTACAATACATTACCTAAATGTACATTCGTATTCTTCTTATATAGGAGGAAAATCCCTAATCGAGTGGATTTTTAATACTCCAAATAGTATATTTTTACTCATATGATCATATCCAAACAGACTAACAAAAAAATCTGAAAAACTTTATCCATCTCATTAAATTAATAAAACTGCCAAACAGCCAGAGGCGATGATTAGGAAGTGTTTTCGGGGTATACACAGACAAACAAACTAATTAGACGCTAATCTGTGTATACAAGGTCACGTGTCGTGCCCTCAAGCAACGGGAATGATGGGAAATATTATAATTAATTGTAAGCACAATATTCCTCTTGGAAAAACAAATAAGGTAAGGATTAGGGATTTATTAGCTCGAAATAAATATACATACCTAGTTACTAGGGATGGGCCGAAGTTCGTTTCACATATTATTCGGTTTACCGAAATTCGTTACATCATCGACTCATCGTCATAGTATCTTGTAGGTGGACCAGCATACATACATATCACGCCGATAATCGATATCCCTTGCAAGAGAGAATGAGCATCGATAATAATTATGTTCAATTAAAATAATTTATTTAATTAATTATAGGTTTAGTTAGGTGAAATATATATAATGAATTCATAAACTTTATTATTTCTTGAATCTTGATTATTCAAAGTCAATGGGATTATATTATTTCAATGAAATAAAACGCAGAATTACGTATGAAAAGGAAATAATTATTTATTTTTAATCATACATAATGTTAGGTAATCATAACATGAATGACTCATTGAATAAAAGGCGCCGGGAAGATCTGCCGAACTTCGAATTCGGCGTTGTCATGTAGGTACTTAGCGAATGTTCGGCCGAAGTTCGAATTCGGTTCAATCCACATTCGGCCCATCACTAATAGTTACTTATCTATTACCTAACTACTTATATTATTTTTTTATCGATGTCGAAAAAAACGTTGAATTCCGTTGATATTTTTAATATGCACTTGGAAAAGGAATCATTTTTTTTAACCACTATTCCTTTAAATTTGATGATATCGTTAAAATAGCCATAGTAGAGAAAGCATCAGAAAAACCTTAGTAATATTATAAATTTTTCATTTACATATATTATGTATATTTTGTGTGTTTGTTTGTTTCAGGTCACGAATTTCAGCGAATTTATAGCATTATTTTTATGGATGGAGATAGAGAGATGAAATTTATCATCTCGTTCCCATGGAAATTTTCTTTGACCGCGCGAGAGAAACCACGGGAAGAAGGCTAGTTCTCTAGACCGATAATGAATTTTGAAACAGAACTGTAATTTCAACATTCCTCTCGTCGCCTCCATAGCTCAGGGGTTAGAGCACTGGTCTTGTAAACCAGGGGTCGAGAGTTCAAATCTCTCTGGAGGCAAAGAGGATTTTTTTTATTTACTTATGTATGAATTTAAACAAAAAAAGGCAAATGTTTAAAATAAATAAAGAACTTTTCACTATCATTATTATTTTTTTCCCATATAAATATGAGTGTTGAATCAATGTTAATAAATTTTAACTACCTATGTAGGTATGAACATATTTTGTAATTAATAACTATAAATGAATGATTTAATAAAGGTACCTATTGTTATTTTCGTCTTCATTTATTTTACAGTTTCTTTATAATGTGTTAGTATTTATATATAAAACTTTTCCTAGTTCCTTCTAATCTTTCCTAAATACTACCAATAATGCGTAAGTGTGTGAGGATGGATGGATGTTTGTTACTCTTTCACGCAAATACTACTGAACTAATTACAATGATATTTGGTATGTAGGTAGCTGAAGACCCAGAATAAAACATAGCCAAGGTACCTACTTTTTGTCACGGAAAGCCCACATTTTATATTTTCAGATCATATTGACAATTTTACGGTTAAGTAAATGGAACATATCTTTCATAAAATAAATAAGCGAACATATTTCTTATATTTAATATTAATTATTAAGATCTATGAACTAGGTACCTACATAATTTGGTACCTAATATTTTCTTACAGATATTGTTCATCGCCTCCATAGCTCAGGGGTTAGAGCACTGGTCTTGTAAACCAGGGGTCGAGAGTTCAAATCTCTCTGGAGGCAAAATATTACAATAAAATATTTGTAATTGTTGTTGTTGAATATATTTTCAACATATTTTGAGCATATTTTCGAACATCTTCCCAACTTCAAATTGAGTGATCATTTTTTAATTATTAGATAGGTAAGTGATATTATTAATTTTAATTACTCGTTACAATTCTTATCAGCAAAAACATATTGATAAAATGAAAGAAAGAAAGTTCAGTCAAATCGATACAGCAGTATTACCTATTTCTGCAACTTTGCTTGCCGTAATAACTTATTTTAATTATAGATTCCATGTAAACACTCGTATGCTTTTCAGTAAAAACTGTTAGGTATACTTATAAATAGTTTGGAAAATCCAAAAGTGCACGCCTCATAATCTCATCCTTTACAATAAAATTGATTATTTATAAAGAGTAGGTACACTATAAATATAAAAAAAGAAATAAAATAAAACAGTTGGAAAAGTAAAGAAAGCGGTACCGTAATAATTGAGCTATTTTTCTTGTGGCCCCACCTAGATGTGAAACTGCGCAGGTTTAAGGGACTGACTACCAACTTATTTTTTTAAACCTTGGCTTATAGTATAAAGAATCGAGTTTATAATGGTGAATTTTGAGTACACTATAAATATAAAAAAAAAATAAAATAAAATAAAGAATATAATATATAGATATACTAAAATTATGGAGAACAGTCGATATTTTTTTTTGTTTATTTAATAACAATTAACCACATCGAATCAGACCCTGAAAAATGAAAGGGTTCTATTCCTGAGCATACTCAAGCGTAAGAGAAAAAAAAAGACTCGATTAGTAAAGTATTTCGGTCGCTATCGTGTTAACAAGAAAATCCTCCGCACATACAGACACACGGACGTCCAAGACAGAACTTTTTTAAACTGTTTTTTAACTAGTTTAAATAACAAAAATGACATCAAAAATATCATGAATGTTAAAAATAGTGTTTTTTCTTAATATGTGTGTGTATGTATTATCTTACAAGTGCAATGTATGATACATAAAGACATTTTAAGTTTGAAAAATCAGATGTTTTGCGCGAAGTGACAGTAGTACCCACCTCAACGCTTCGCTTATGAGGCGTGCAATAAAGGTTTTTTTACACACTGGTATAAGTCCTACGAATGCGAAAGTTTGTGTGGATGGACGTGTATGTGTATGTTTATTTCTCTTTTACGCAAATACTACTAAACCAATTACAATGAAATTTAGCATAAGTATAGGAGGTAACTTGGATAAACACATAGGTTTTATCCCGGAAATCCTACGGTAACGGGAACTATGCCGGTTTTTCTTTAAAACGCGGGCGAAGCCGCGGGCGGAAAGCTAGTATAATATAAAAGGAAGAGACAACGCTTCTATAATTCTTCAAAATCTTCCCCAAATACCACACGCATTATCCAAAAGCACGGAATCTCCGACCATTATGAATCAATATTATTTATCACTCCTGGGCGGGGCACGGAGTTTTATTTAGTGTTAAATTCACTATACATGATAGAAAAGCGTGTCAAATACAAGCAGATGCGTCGCGTGTTGTATTTATACGTTTTTTATTGTATTTCGAGAACATTTTGCGCTAAATTATAGGTTTTGTGACCGTAATGTGCTTTTTTCGAATATTTTAATAGTTTTGGGAACTTGAGGGATAGTTTTACATGAATGATGGAAATATGCATACACTTTCTGAATTGTGATAATATTCTCTATAATACTATTGTTCATACTCTCTACTTTACGAATGGTTTTTAGTAATATTTTTGATATAATAGGTATATATAGATAGCAATGTTAATATGTAATTAATGTTATCCATAAGGTTACTATTTTTCAGTAATGTTTATTGCAGTTATATTATGAATTATGAATATTATGATTGCTGTTTTTCGGGAAATATTTTTACGCTCGGCTTCGCACGCTTTGTCTGAAACCTAATAAATTATTTGCTAAAACCTTCCTTGAGAATCAATCTATCTACCTATTAAAAAACCGAATCAAAATATGGGGAAAGCGACTTTGTTATAAACCATGTAGTGATAGTGATTTAAAACAATAACTTGTTACAAAATACATAATAATACCTATGTATAATCAACTTTTCCATAAAGTTTTAACAAATCGTAATTCATCTGCATACACTAGTGACCGTTTATCGGAATAAACGTACTGATATCTCTCCGACAAGCTCACTCAAGCACATCTCCTATTTAATATTATAATACATCGATTAATAAATATGACACTAACAAGAATTTGCGATCGAATAAACGATCCATTCGGAACAATTCACCATGCCTAATTCGGTCGCTTCATTCAAGTAGCTCTTCACTCCTCACAATGGATTACAATTGAAAAAATACGGAGGCATGCATGAAATTCCTTCACACAATACGATATAACTATAATACGATAACACCGTGTCATTTCAAACCATTTTTCTGTATCTAACAATGCTTAAAAGCTATAAAACTTTAAGTTTACGATGGCCAACATATTCGTGCATGTGTTTTAATTTTAACGACTTAAATGCGTTGGGTTAAGGTTGAGATTTGATTAGCACGTTGTTTCTGTGAGTTTGAAGGTTGTCGGTAAGAATGGCAGACGATTTGTCGCCAAAGACTTGTGAATGAAAGAAGCAAATGAATGGTTATGCAATTGATTAGAGGGGGCGGTGCTCGGCGCGTCTTTTGAAAATGTATCTTTGCAAAAACGATATTAATTGTTAGATATACCTTCGTAGGTATAGCTTTAGATGTTTTTGATATTGTTATGAGTATGTGGTGCATATAACCAAATATTAATTTTAATGGTTTCTTATTTAAAGATAACATAATATTATTTGTTTCAGTTCCTTATTGTATTATGAATTAGGTAGCTCGTGTGGTACTATCACAGAATTACAATAAATATGGTTATACTGTGGTACTATTTTTAAATTTAATCGAGTTAATTTTTGATGTCATAGGTTAAGGTATAAACTTACTTTCTATCAGTATCAAAATCTGTTTTAAGAACCAAAATATCTGTATTTACATTATAAGTAACGTAGTCTTTAAATACAACAAAATAAAACTTTATAGTTTATAGGCACCTAAATAATATTATTATAGTAACAGAAATTTTTATCGCTAATCGCTTATACTGTGACTCCATCTATAACGTAACACGAGTCAAAGACACCGCTACTTATGGTCATATTCTTACACTCCACCGCCTTTCTGTGCATCCATTCATAACATCTTCAATACAAGATAACAATGAACAATACCGCCAAGCGATTGTGTCTACTACACCCTTGATAATACAGGATTTAAGGTGGACAATCGTGTGCTACGTTATACATTTCATCATTTGCACTTTTGCATTCAGTGCATACGAAGAAAAGGCAAAAGTCGTTATGCGATTATCTTTACTACGCCGTAAATGCGTTTGTTCGTAAGGTTGATTATCGCTTGAATTATGTAATATGTTTTTCACGTGATTTTCGAGTATTATTGTAAAATTATGAATGAATTCAAGTGACCATGTCGAAGTACTTTCAATGACTGGAGTCCATCTTTAATAGTTTAAAAGCGTAAAAGTGGAACTTTTAACTTTTAAGTGCTTTCTCACGACATATTGTATTTAACGATTTATGTCGGTTTGTTCATCTTATAACAAATGAAGGAACAATTTCATACATATTTTTTATTTAATATTGATGAACACGTGAAAGTTATTCTTGTTCGTCTAAATTCTATGACATCAAAACGATCGAATGAATATTGGTGGAATTGGACACTTAATTTATTTAGTTCCTACTTCCTACCTAGTTACCCATATATAAATTAGAATAATAATATTTACTGACTGCATGACTCTATATTTTGTACCTGTTACTTTGGTATATGGTATATATATTTCGAATCGATAAGTCCGTAGTTCGAGACCAGGCGAGCGCGCAGGAAATAAATTGATTTTTCAATTTATCTGCGCATGTTGTAACATCACCACTGCTCGAACGGTGAAGGAAAACATCGTGAGGAAACCGACATGTCGAAGAATTAAAAAGTTCGACGACATGTGTCATCCGCCAACCCGCACTTGGCCAGCGCGGTGGATTATGGCCTGTACCCTCATGGGAGGCCCGTGTCCCAGCAGTGGGAACGTATATGGGCTGATGATGAATGATGATGATGAATGAACTTTGGTATATTACCCGTAAAGTCGAAGACTAGAATAATTATATTAATATTTATATTTTATTTTATTCCATATACCTAATATGCAAATAAAATTTCTACGTTATTGGATTATATCAATTTAACCAGGTGCTAAATATTTCAAAAAACACCTTCTAAAACCTCATCAAAACCATAAAATTCAAATTAAAACAAACCAATTGTAGCGACATTTTAAAAGTCAATTTTCAAATGGATATAGCTATCATCCCTCGCTTGCGGAAGTGACGTCACAGGCACGCCACCGGATGTATCGTCACAGCAATTTATCAGCCCACATCAAAACGGTATCCCATCAAAATTTAACTCCATTATACGTTATATTACATTAAAACTGTAATTTGTGTTTTCATTATATTTGGAATTTTCTGCTTCATCGAGCGGCAAGTTTTTTTTTTTATTAAAATGTGCTAGGTAATGTATAATAGGTACTTTCATTATTACGAAAATAGGCAAGTTTTTTTAACAAAACCCTGTAGAATCGAATATAGTCTTACTTTTAACAAACTTACAGACAGAAGAAAAACAATAACAACTGACGAAAAAACAATAAAGTGGCTTCGCCCGCTCTTTAGACTTAACAAATTATATAGGTATCTACTAAAATCATCCTCAAGAACCACTCTATCTATTAAAAAAACCGCATCAAAATCCATTACGTAGTTTTAATTGGGACGGATAGACAGTGAGAGTGACTTTTAAGCTATTGCATAGCTTCTATCGCGGGCCTTGAGCGCAGGGACTGAATCCAGAAAATGCGTAACGAAAAACCTCACGTTCCCCACTCCGACGGGCGGAGGTGTGGCTTGAAGGCATGCTATGCAATAGCTTTACCGCGGCAGTCACCGAGTGCCACACGTATTTTTTTATACTATCTAGTGATACCCGTTTAAGTATATATTTTTTTTTTATCAGAAAACACGAAATCCGTGAACATTATATAAACAGCCTAACTTCCTTTATGAAATAAAAAAACACAAAAACACTTTTATATCAAAACAACATCTCTAACTCAACGAGAAAGTCAGATCAGAGTTCGTCAACATAACACTTGATCTAATAAAAAGTTGTCGTAGTAAATATTTACGAAGAAACACCTTTAGTAAATACAATGAGATAACTAATTTAGTATGGGATAACAAGGTAATGAAATAAGTTGATTTGGAACATGAACATAAGTTATGAGTTATATTCAATTAACACGGTTATTATTATTATTAGCTAGGCTCCGCTCCTGTTGGTCGTAGCCACAGATCACAGAAACTAAAGGGTCGTAGCTATGATACCAATATTATAGCCTAGGTATCCTTCTCCGATGCATGGATGGACTATGAAACATTGAAATAACATTTCAAATCGGACCCGTCGTTCTTGAGATTAGCACGTTCAAGCAAACAAAATATACTCTTCAGCCTGAAAATATTAGGTAAGGTTTATAACCTAGGTAAGGTACCTACTACCTATACCCAGCTAATATAATAATTATGATACATACTAACAGAATTTCGTTTAAAAAGGGTCTACATTTTATGTTTAAAGTTTCTACCTATTGTCAATAATTGTTGCTTTTTATTTGCTTTAATATTTTCAGATAGGTATAACAAATCAATATAATCATACATAAATACATACATACATATAATCATACAACCCATTTTATAATAAGAAGCCAGGAGGAATAAACATGTTTCATGCTATGAATGAAATGAGATCGTTAAATAGCGCGATGGAATTAAAATGATTTTAAGATAGTAAGAATAGAATAGATAATAACTAACTTCTTATAAACAAGTTAAATAAAAAGCACTGCCTCGAAACAAAATATTGTACTCTACATATAAAGTAATTTTGTTGAAAGCGTAGATGTAAGGGAATCTTAGATTTATCCCGGAGCGCCGTTCAAAAGATATGTGGTTTAGAGCTGAGACTTGAGAGTCGACAACTGTAACATTATTCTAAAACTTTAGATACGTATTTTCTTTATCTTTAAAAATCCTTCATTTGAAATTAATAAATATTCTCTCTATTGCACATACATTACATAAAAATGAATCGCAAAATGTGTTGGCTATAGCGCATAACTCGAGAACGGTTGAACCGATTTCGTTAATTATTTTTTTACAATATTCCTTGAAGTACGAGGATGGTTTTTATGGTGAGAAAACGTATCATGTATCACGGGCGAAGCCGGGGCGGACCGCTTGTAGAACTATAATTTATTACAATATGTTTGAGATTGCTATTTATTTATTTATTTATTCATTCATTTATACATCTTTGACTTACAGTACAAAACATACCAAAACGCACAAAGATAACAATTATTAGAAAGTTTGACTTAAAAATAAGGTACAATTAGAGACAAACGATACAATATTAACATTAAATAGGTCAACTTCAGATTTAGCACGTAAAAATTTATTTAACAAATTGAGTGCATGATGGGTGGGTGCACTCCAAGCGGCTCGCGTCCGGAGCAGGCTCTCCGCGAACAGCGGACGCGAGCGCCACTGCACGGAGCAGCTCGGTGCCCACACACCACAGGCACCACAGGCCATTTATAATAGACGACAAAGAGCGTCTTTATCATTCTCTGTAGATACGGTTTTCCATATATAATATTTTGAAACATTTTATTCGTTCATTCAAAGCATGTAACAAAAAAGGTACAAGTTTATTTTTATTGGAAATAACTATAAAAAATATAAATACCGACTAATCCGGAAGAGATAACCCTTCCGAATGAAGTGAACCCTTATTTGCAAATACCCGGATATTGTTGGCCCGCGGGCTATTTTTGCAGGGTTTTATTTTTATTTTAGTCTCTGATTTTGGAAATTGTTGGATGGAATATCCATATTGTAATTATAAGTGTAGACTCTATTTAACTTTTTATACTTTACTAGGCTCTCTGTGCTCCGCGGTTTTACTCGCATTTATAAGTTGGGTAAATGGACTAGTTCCTAAGATTAGAGCGATCAAACAAACAAAAAAACTCTACAGGTTTATTCTATTAGGTAAGTACCTATAGATATTTTAACTTTCAATTAGATAATAGACATATTCATTATTCATATTATATGTTCGTATATTCGTTGGCTGGTAAAGATTGGGACTGAATGTATAATTATTAATTACCTATGTTACATTTTTAGACCCTAAGCCAAAATATGATATCTGTTCAGTTTATTTTGCTCATCGTTCTTTTGATCTTGTAGAATTAAAAATAATAAAAATCAATATCGAAAATTATCAATTATTATAGACTATACATTGATATTTTTTAAGGCGTCAAATAGGTAAACCAAACATGAGCAAAACTAGATTTTATGCTAAGAATATTCAAGCTGACACTTACGGTGCTTTTTGCCTTCGCTCCTAGACCCTAGTCAATTAATTTCTCGAACTAAATAGGTACTTCTAGTAGTGAAAAAAATTGCAAAAATCAACGAGCACGGATTATTAGTTCCTCTCATCACATGTGAGGGGGAAATAAATTAAATTCTGGATATGTCACGCCAACACAATTAGTTTCACTAGTGCAAGTCATTCTACGTATTTGCTTTTGATTAATTATCATTTGGAAGAGAATCTTTGTGAAGTGATAATGATTATCTATTTAGGTGCAAAACATGTTGGTTTCGTTGTCTCGTATGGACGAATAAAAATATACTTACATTAGATTACCTATATCTTTTGGGTATCATTTTGTCACACAAATAGATTATGTGACAAAATGTGCTTTTAAGGGTTAAAAGCACATTTTGTCACATAATATGCTTTTAAATGTAGGTACGTAATTGCAGAATATATAAAATACAAGGGAATAAAAACACTTGAATTTCGTTGATGAAAGTATAAGCCGGTATAGGTACGACTAGTATGGGTACATAATATATTATGCCGGTATAAAGATATTCTTAAAATACTTATTAAAAAAAGCTCTATAATGTCGTTTTGATAAAGTGCATTTTGTGTTTTATAATATACTCCTTTATTTATAGCCAAATAATAGTAAAATGACGTTAAATTACCATTTAACAAAACACCAGTAAATAAACAAATAAATTCAAATTAAACTAATTCTTAAGACGTAAGTACTTACAAATTAAATGAATTAATGACCTAACGTATGTTCAAAACTATGGTCTTTCAAATGTCTTGTTGGTTTGAGGGTACTTCAGGAGTTCCCAGAGCTATCGGCCGTCAATGCTGTCAGCTAAGGGCACTCGCTTGGTTTGACAAATTGTTAAGTGGGGTGTAAGTTAGGGGATGAAGCGGTTGTGTGAGAGTGGTATATTTTATGTAAAAAATATCTTCAAAAAATAATACAATACAATTACAGTTCGGCTCTGTCTTCCTAGCTAGGAAAATCCTGTGTTAAGGGAGACAGTTCCTTCCCTGAGAGCATGTCCAGAACAAAACAATTACTACATTCACTTAATAATTTCTGTATAAAATTGTCATTGAGATTTATTTAATGTAATGATAGAACAGAATGAAACTACTTATTAATATAGTGTAGGTATTATTTGAAATAACTCAGTGAATATCCTATTGCTATGGTAACAACGAATGCACCAAAACGCTTCATCGGCCGCTCCCGCTACCTCCTATAACTTACACCACACACAATGTCACCCTTACCGCAAGCGAATCACAAAAATGTATTGCCTTTGTGCAACAAGAAACGTTCAACAATTGCGATTGTGATATTTAGCGGTATTTTTAACCGCTTTGTCCCCATTCTGTTATTGTTTCCTTTCTCTCTAACGCTTATTGTTTGCGCCCGTTTTAGGCTCGTTTTCGAGTCTCGAAATGATCGGGTTTAATTTAAAATATCTTGAGATTTTAATGAACAGTCAATTGAAATTGTAAATAATATGTCAGCTTTTTATGTATTGAGTGGATTTTACACAAATGACGCGTCAATCAGTGATTATTATACGTACAACAATGTAATTCATAAATTAATGGACATAATAAACTTTTGTATACATGCTTGGTTGTTTGTTACTCGATTACGCATAAATTATACTTAATTAAATCAGTATTGCATCTAAATGAAAGTTAGAATAAACTAATACCCAAGACTAATAATACATACAAGACAAAAGACTATACTTGATGTAGGAATATGTAGATATTAAGACGGTTCTAAAACTTTCTAAAAGTCTATTAGGTAGAGTAAATAAATGTTTGAGGACTTTAATTAAAAAATAAACTAACACAGAAACAAACTATCCTTTTATCCAATATTTAACCCTTAAACACTTGGCAACGACAAATGAAATTTTTCGTATCATTACACGATTTTTCGAAACGGGTGTCGGGACCATTAGATGCATGGAAATGACATAAACACGTGTGTAACAGTAAGGGGTAATCCCTTTAGTAGTTTACACTTAAATTAGTTTGTATTTTTCGATTTTAAATGAGTAGGCTTTATATTTTAAATGGTTGTATATATATTAGTATCTAAACTATAGAGCGCGTATCACTTCTATGTTCACATAAGATTACATAGAAACATGCACCTTTCTTCCTTGATAATATACACAATCGACGAGAAATATTTTGTTTGATTGTACAAAAATGGTGAAGTGTGCGGTGCCATGTTGTAAAAATTATTCCCGTAAGCAATTTTAAACACTGTTTATAGGAGAAAAGTGTGAGTATTTCTTCAGTTTGTTTCAAGCCTAAATTTTTGACTGATAGAGATTAATTAGAGAGTTTTAGAATAGAGTTTTTGAATTTCTTTGGGTCTTGTGGGTTTGAGGGTTTGTTACCACAAACCCTGTAGGGTCTGTGGGACTTTAATGTTGTTATTATGATAGCTACGAAAAAGCAAACTGGCCCCTCTTCATAAAAAATTCTCAATATTTTGAAATGTGTCTACCTAATTGTAAACTTACTAAAGCTCGTACCAGATATAGACATAACAATAACAATACGTTCTTAAATAAATCGATATTTTCTCACAAAAGCATTTTATCACGATATTGCTAAATTATTTTCACGATAAAAGTACTCCCTTTGCGAACGGTCCAAGGTTAAGAGGGATAAAGATTAACCTAATTAATAAAGATTTATTAAACAGCTTATTATCTTTATGTCGCGAGAATATTTTACCAAAAGCCTGTCATTATTTATTAGATTATTTTGTTCTCACTCCAAAATTCTTTAGATTTTATAGGATTTCATAGGTTTAATTTACAATTCACCATGCTCTCCTAGTGCCGGTGGATAATAGATATATGCGTTCTCAAAAAATCAATCATTCTTCTGAGTATTTCAACCGACTTCAAAAAGGAAGGTTTTCGATTCGACTGTATTATTTTTTTCTTCGGAACATTGGACCGGGTGAACTGATTTTGATCCTGTTTCAAAAGTCTGGTGCCTGCAATAATTTTGTTGTTAGTTTTTTGTTTAAAAATTAATTATTTTCAATATTTTTGACTGTGTCAATGTAAAATGTGCAGCTAAGTTGAAAATGTTTAATACTTACATTATTTCCATAATATAACTATTAATGCAAGGGCTATAAAATATCTGAAAGTAATAACTAATAACTGTGTTCACATCATTGCATATTGCTTGTAAATTATAGCCCTTTCAATTGCATAGCTTGTGTATAATTTATTTTGTACTGCTTCGGATCAAGGGTCGATCTATCCTTCTCCGTTATTTTCATGAGAGCTATAAGAGTTACAAAAAGGTATTTGATATAAACCTTCATACTGATAAAAAAAACTGTTTGAATAAATATTGCTAAGTTTCTATACTTAACAGTAAATTAAATTTCAGCATACAGAAAATTGTAAGGTACCTATATAAAAAAGAGCGTGTGTGCTGAGCACACGTTTTAGAAGGGAAACTTCTTTGGAAGGATTGAAAGATACCAAAATCACCTTATTTCATGAAATAAGAGAGTAAAGTTTGAAATTTTACTCTCATTAACGCACCTAAATAAATTTCACTTCAAAAAATATTTATGGAACAGCTGAAAGATATCAAATATAAAATATACATCAAATATAATAAAATATACCTACTATAATAATATTTTATACTGTGTAGTAAATTCAAATTATCACTTCTAAAGTTCTATCTCAGCATAATATTATGACACTGAAATCAAAACATGTACGATAAACAGTGATAAATTATTAGGCGAACAAAATACACATCATTAAAAAAATAAAAATATTTTTTTCACAAAAAGCGTTAATAAAACCTTATTTTCCACGCGTCAATTCCACCATGTCGAAGTGAGTAAAAATACCCTGTAATAATCCTCCCTCTAATTGTAACGAACACGTGCGAGAGAATTCGACGCACTATACATTTAATGTGATTGTAACTCGCTTTATTAACTTTATAATTACGTTTAACTAACGTTAGTGTATGTTATTTTATTAAAAAGTCAAAACTTTTTATTTTACAAAAATTAGAAAATGTGGAAATTCCATTGACATCATACATCACTCAACATCATCATTATAATAATAATATCTGATCCTAAAAATAACTGTTCAAACAATATTGAAAGTTTGAAAAAATAATAATGGTTTCTTACTAGTAAAAATAGAAACAATTACTAAAAACATGAATAAGTCAAGCCAACTTATTATACCTAGTTTACTTTCAACGCACTATTTCATTACTTTGCCTTGGTTCAAACTCGAAAAAGTTACATAAAATAATAAAATTAAATAATTTGTTGTAGGAATTAATGTTTTAAACGCTACGCACGAAAGCTCATTGCGGCTTATGCGTGATGATGTAATATGAAAATCGAATCTATACTAATATTATATCTAAAGCTGAAGAGTGAAGAGTTTATTTGTTTGAACGCGCTAATCCAAGGAACTACTGGTCCGATTCGAAAAATTATTTCGGTGTTAGATAGCCCATTTATCGAGGAAGGCTATATGCTCTATATCATCACGCTAAGACCAACAGGAGCGGAGCAATGTGGGTGAAACCGCGGGGCACAACTAGTCATTAATAACTTCACAAACATAGCATTTTAAACGTTTATTTAGGATATTTATATCAAACTGAACAAAGCCACTTACGCAACCGCAGACCAAACATCCACCCAACAAAAATATAAATTCGCCGCAAAACCTAATCCAATTAAATCTAAACTAAAATACCTGCGTAATCCGATACTCGTAAACAATGATCAAGAATGGTCATTCACAACACCGTAGCAAAACCTTGAATGAACGTAAAATATCCATGAATGAAGTAGATACCCGCAGAGACATACAGGCGACACTGCAGTTTCTTAGAACCAACCCATTATTCAAGTCGCAGGTGGTTATTAAATAGCCTTTCTGGACTCATTTCCGTTCCTCTATTGTTGGCTGATTGATTTTTTTGCCACTTGACTCTAATAGTGTTAAAATTTTAAGTATTGGAGCGTTGTTACTAGTTATCTGAAATCGATATCTATCGTATTGTTAGATGGAACTGACCAAATTGGTGATACGATTGATAGAATTAAGGCTGTTAGATGTGTTTTAACAGTTTTTAACAGTGTCTTACATACATATTTGCATGTTTATTACAAATTTTACTTTTCGAGAATTAGCAGTTTACAATTTACAAACCTTTCATTTTGTAAAGTTTCATTGATAAATCAATTTACACGAATCCGTTTAGCGTTACCTTATTACAAATTGATCTGCTATATTAAATACACAATTTAAAATATTGTTTACATTCAAACATTAGATCTCAACAAATCAGCTTCATAAAATCAATCCTAACATGCCCAAATAAATACAAATAGAACAGCCATTATTATCAATCACGACGATGCATTAGAAACAATTTTGCTATAATAATTTAATAAGCCCAAATTACTCCACCTGGCAGCAACAATGCTCCCATGGCACTAGCTTAAAATAACCCCTTATCATCCTGTCCGATTCATTTGTGAGGGTGGATGGATCCCAGATTCGAAGGCTGGTCATCAATATACAGGCTAACGCTCGATAATGATACGGATAAAATTGTATCAAGTGTAAGTGAAACAGTGGATAATATGGGTATACTCAAAACTGGAAAAATGATAAATGATTAAGAAAATATACAGAAAACCACACAGAAGTTTCTTTTTTTTTCTTTCAAATCAATATTCGTAAGGTGAGCTAATTACGAACTGATGCTGAGCTGATTAAGAACGAAACCGATACAACATTTCAGTCCGATAATTATTATAATGTGTAGTTTATAACAAACTCAATAACGACGTGAATAATATAACTACCTTGCTCATCCTAACTAAAACTTACATAAAATAAAATGCACTGCAAGCATTGAACCGCCAGTTAACGATCTTCCTTACAGACATCAAATATAGAGGAAAGATGGGAGATAAACTAATGTTTGCGCATTGTTGTAATGTTTGCTCTGCCGGTCGCGTCGTGATCATATTTGGCTTCGTCGGATTTTTTAACAATAGACATGTGAGATTATATTTCGCGAATGGATTTTTTTTTTTTATGGTGTTTCTCAATGTTAGCCAGAAGGGCTTTTACATTTTAACGCGGACGCGGGGGTGAACTGAAGGTTCACCCTGGTAGCGACATGCACAAGGGCGTCCCCCCTTGACGGGGACCACGAACCTCGGCTTGAGCTGTCGCTTGAGTGGAGGAGGCCAGAAGGGCCCTAATCGGACGGGCGCTCACCCGGGTGGGCGCGGGAACGCGGAACAAGGGACCTCGTCTTCGCCGGCGAAGACGGTGTACGCTTTCTGCTGTGGTGTGTGCGGTGTCGCGGTTTGTTCGACGTTGGGCTTCAATCGCCGAGTCTAGCCGTGCGTTAGCTTTGGTAATATCATCGTCGGAGTCGTCCAAGACATGTCTCGGCCGCCTACGACGATGAGTGGGATCGGGTTTCGCGACGTATGCGATGGCCTTTGTCACCAATGGGTTAGGGTGGTTTTTAGCCTTGTCGAAGTAGCGCTTAGACGCTTGCTTCATCCATTGGGCTATGGTGGGGAGTTCTAAGTCCCTATGTAGGTCCACGTTACGCACGAACCAGGGCGCTCCAGTCGCTGTTCTCATGAACCGCGACTGAATCGTCTGGAGCTTGTGTATGGAGCTGGGAGCGCAATGCGCGAAAACTACACTACTATAAGTGAGGATTGGACGGACCACCGTTTTGTAAAGTGTCACCTTATTTCTAAGGGACATTTTACTGCGTCTGTTAATAAGGTAATAGAGCCGGCTAAGGACATAGCTGGCTTTCTTACGGACTGCCTTAATGTGGGCTTTAAATGACATGTGTGCGTCTAGAGTGACGCCTAGGAATTTAGTGTGCTTTTGCCATGGAATGGCTTGGCCATAGAGTTTGACACTATCTATGGCCTCGGGGCCGCCGCGCCTGAAGAGCACGGCGGCGCTCTTGTCGGGGTTCACAGTGATACCCCATTTGCGAAACCATTTGCCTAATGCATCGGTCGCGGATTGTAGGAGTGGAGCTATTCTTTTGCGGTATGGACTCGACACGTAGAGTGCCGTGTCGTCCGCGAAGAGGGATAATTGTACTTTATCGTGCTTTGGGATATCGCTAGTGTATAGCGCGAATAGGAGGGGCGACAAGACGGAGCCCTGAGGGACTCCGGCCTGGATGGGGCGTGAAGACGAGAGCGTGCCGTCTAATCTGTAGCGAAAGGACCGGTTAGACAAGAAGTCTCGTATGATGAACACGAGACTGTCTGGCACGCCGAGAGTGTACAGTTTGTAAATCAAACCGTTGTGCCAGACCTTGTCGAACGCCTTCGCTACGTCAAAGAAGACCGCTCCCGTTCTGTGGGTCGCGAATGGATGAGCTTCCTGTATTGTGTTTTGAAACAGTTTGTTAAGACGTCAACTCTTTTGGGAATGTACCTTTTTTGCTACATGCTACCGACTTTTTATCTAAAAGACGCTATGTCGTTGACAATATCTTTTTATCAACATTGTGTGGTATTTCATTGTCACGGTTATGTATTTTCAAGTTCATAGTTCGTGCTGTATAATATAATTTTGCGTCTGTAAGCTTTATATTATACCAAATAAAATAGTTAAGATAAACTCAACCAGTAGTGGGTTCTGCGTTATTAACACTATTCAGAAAAATAGCGCATTGCATTTAATAAAAATATTTGATAAACAGAATGGGAATAAATTGTACAACTTAACAGACAATAAAGACCATTTTATGTCCCTTGCGGCAGACATAATCATAACAGCTTCATCACGTCTGCCATATTTATAAATGAAATAAGAATAAGGAACCAGTATAGCTCCCTAAAGCACACCTATATATTAGCGACTAAATCCAGATCGTAACAAAGGAACACCGCTAATAATTACATTCAAAGGCCCATCATAAAGCACTTAACATACAACATGATCTGAAGAGTTATTATAAATTGCTACTGACATGATAATAATGCAATTCACAATTATTTTACGAGCAAACAATGTGGCCTTTAATATTTCATAAACTGGTTTTAGCAAGGGTGCAGTTTGGGCGGAGCCATTACATACCCACCCTTATATTTCTTTTACCAGTATCAAAATCACGTGAACAGCATACGGTCCATATTATAGAGTATTCATACCTAATTAATTTGAGCCGAGAGCACTTGTGAGGTTTTGATACTTTCATTTATTTTGCAGCCTTATTGATTATTTTAGTATTGAAACTTAAATCGACTACTTAATATGATATTCACCATTTTTCATATTACAATATACTTATATAGGATTGTTTAACATTGTATGTTAAATTCAGTAAATAGCCCACTGAGATGAAAATTGCTCATATTTTAAATTTATTCAGCAGAATCAATACTTTCTTCTTTTGTACGTACATTCGCTTTGGTACAGTTTGGTAACGAATTTTTAAGTCCTAAAGTAAATTATTGAAAAGCAAATTAATTAACCATGAAATATTATTTTCTGATAACAACAATAATAATAATAATAATGGCGTAGGGATGTGACGACCCCATCGCCCCCGGTTGGCATATCTACAATAGATATCCCAGCCGTGCAGTCAGTCACCCCGTAGGGCACCTTGTGGCGAGGTGTCGGGGAGTAGCGACCCCGCGGGAACCGAGCGCTCCCGGGGGAGGTCCCTGTCCTCACCTCTGGGCTGTCCCAGTGGCAGTTCGGAGTGAACAATGACGAGGTTCAGGATCCCCCACCTCTGGCTTGCCTTTGTTGGCCGTCCAGAGTGGAGCCGCGAGAGCTATATGCTCGGGGGTGGAAGTGTCTAATGGCGTAATAGCGGGGAAACCCGCTCCGGGCCCGCTGGCTCGCGATGGTGAAACCGGTGCCGCACCTCTCTACACCCCTAGCCGTTCAGCTGATGTTGCCCCCTTGTTGCCATTATCGGTAACCTTTTTGGGAGCCCATCGACCGAACTGGCGAGTCACCGTTTGCCATAATTTTCAATTTTTAAGATTGAAAAGGCAGACGTCCATAGTCCCCATAGACCCAATATACCAGTCCATCTAACACCCCCTTCCATAACCCAGTTTTATTCATTTCCATTTTTCTGCAATAGTCCTACATTGGCCGCGGACTGCCCAGGGCTGTATCTCTATAGTGCAGCCATGGGCAGGCTGCGGCTGGTGTCCTACAACACATTAAATTCTCTAAAGGGCCTCTGCGTGTTGGACCTGTGTCCCCACGTAAGCCTTCCAAAGGACCGGGTATCATCCTTACGGCGATACCCGTGTATTATGGAGAGAGACATAATAATAATAATAAAGCTCATTTATTCCGTGTAATAAATCAAAATTTACATTTCAAATGTTTTGTTAGTTGTTAGTTTAACTTAATTTATTTTAGTATCTAATGTTAGTTTAATTTTTTCTTATTTCCACGGACCCCTTATTGGGTAAAAGCCTCCTCTCTCCTCTTCCATGTAATCCTATCCTGTGAAATTTTCATCCAGTTTTTGCCCACCGTTTCTATTAAATCATCAGCCCATCGCTTTCTTGGTTTACCTTTTTTCCTTTTTCCTGTTGGTCCTGCCCATTTAGTTGTCAGTAATGTCCATCTGTTATCTGTATATCTCGATATGTGACCCGCCCATTGCCATTTGAGATGTAGAGCTTGGCGGAGAGCATCTGTTAGTTTAGTTTTATTTCTTATGTCTTTGCTTCTAATCTTCTGTATTTTTTTTATTTTTAATATACTTCGTTCCATTGAACGTTGGCATGTGGTAATTTTGTTTTTAATTTTCTTTGTATATGTCCATGTCTGGCTCCCGTATGTCAAACTAGGTAAAATACAAGTATCCATCACTATTCTCTTCAATCCTATGTGGTAGTCTCCTTTTAAAATTTCTTTTTGAGCCCAAAATTTTTTCCATGTCCCATTAATTCTTCTATCAACTTCTTCTTCATTACAGTTTTCGTTAAATGATACTAGCTTTCCTAGATATATGTAGCTGTTAACATATTCGATTTTATTACCGGATATTTGTATTAATTTAGTTCGAGAATTGGTCATTATTTTAGTTTTTTGAAGGTTCATATGTAGGCCTACTTCCTGGCTGGAGTTCGATAACAGTTGTAACATTTGTTCTAGTTCGTTGGCTGAGTTGGCAAATAGAACTATGTCATCTGCGAATCTTAGATGACTAAGATATCGGCCTGAAATCCACAGCCCTTTGTTTTTCCAGTCAATACTCTGGAAGACGTCCTCCAATACTGCGATGAACAGCTTTGGCGATAAGGGGTCGCCTTGTCTAACTCCTCGTCCGATTTGTATCTCTTCTCCTTTGTTTTCTAACCGTATTCTGCTTACACTATGAGAGTAGATGTTCTTTAGAATATTTATATATGTGGTACTTATTTTGCATGATTCGAGCGCTTTCCAAATTGAACAGTGAGTAATGGAGTCGAATGCTTTTGAGTAGTCAACAAAAGCTACATAAAGCGGGTGATTGAACTCTTTATATTTCTCTAGTACTTGGTCTAACGTGTGGATATGATCTATAGTTGAAAAGGCTGAACGAAAGCCTGCTTGTTCAATTGGTTGTTGGGAATCTATTAGTGGTGTTAACCGACTCAAAAGTATGGATGTGAAAAGTTTATAAATACTAGATAGAAGGCTAATAGGTCTATAATTAGCAATATCTAATGGATCACCTTCTTGATAACAACAATACATACAAGTCATTTTGAAAAATAAATTGTGTTGATCGAAACTTTAATCCAATAAAAATAACAAAGACGAGTAAAACAGTAACCAAATTCATTTTAATGGGATTGATATTGGGGATGTTAACGTCCCATACAAAATTATTCATAGCTACTAAAATGCTCCATTCATACGAATACAGTTTTTTTCAACTATCGCTGGGGTAGAGACCGACAAAAGGGTGGGATGGGCCACATAATTGCCAAAACGCTTCGAGTGAGGCCTATTGTGTTTATTTACAATAGGGTGCACTAAGTGGGGGTAGTTTTTGTAATTGTTACTTTCCAGTGATCTCACCCTTCTTAATCAGTTGCAAAGCATACGTCGAAGCGAGTAGTACACAGCAAAATGTCACGTTCCTTCTTAGTAGATACGTTAATCAGTGAACCGAACGACCGCAAGAAGAGTGAAGTGTCCAGTCCCTTGCACAGTTACAATCTAATGAGCCAAATGGATCCACGTCCCAAGATTTTACCGTATCCATATCCATTAAACAATTTGCTCACTCTGGGCTTACAACAGCAAAGAGCACCGGATTTATTCAGGCCGTTTTTAGAACATCTGAATTTTAGATATCCGCTCATACATCAATTACCGCGTCAACCAGAGTTCTACGAACCGGCGCAAAGTGAGCGATCTTTTGAGGGATACGTGAAAACGGAAGAAGAGCCAGTGAATTTTGTGAGTAGGAGGAAGAAGTCTGTGTCGCCGTATTTGCATCATCCTTACAAGGCGACCGCGACATCTCCGTCGAAGAGTCAAGGTCAGAGATCACCTTCATTGTCAAGTGAAAGTCGCAACGGTACTCCAAGCCCTCCGCTCGCTCATCCTGAAGAATTACTGCCCGGCTACTCCAAGGATCTAAAACGAGTGCCTCTTAAAGAAGATTCTAGTAAGAGAATAAGAACAGCTTTCACTGGGACACAACTTCTCGAATTAGAAAGAGAGTTTTCTATGAACATGTATCTTTCAAGATTGAGGCGTATTGAAATTGCGTCTAGACTGAAGTTGTCAGAGAAACAAGTGAAGATTTGGTTCCAGAACCGTCGCGTTAAGCTAAAGAAGGAAGAAACTCCAATGAGCGCTGATGGGAGGACTAAAAAGTGCTGCTGTACAAAATCTTCTTGCTCCAAGAATTCCTTCGACTCGTGTGACAATGAACAAATTGATGTAGTCAGTGATAATGACACTAGTTATGAAGCTCAGAATTTGTCACGATACTCTTGAGTTTTAAAACTTTAGTTATAAATAGAAGTAATGAATAATCAATTAACGTTTTGTCGAGTTAAATTTTTTATATTTACTGACGTAAGTAAACTTTGTAATTAAAGACAACGTTTAATGTTTAAAGACAATAAGTGAAACATATAAATGACTGTAAACTTTTTCGAAGAAGTGTATAATTTAAGTAAATAATTTATAAACAATTTGTAAATAGCAATAATTTATGAAATAGAATTAAGGAAACGTGATAAGGACATGATATTTTTATAGAATCTACAGCTTGTTAGTTATAATAAATTCTATGAATGGTACAATTGTTTTTTATTTTGCATGGAATGTTTAATTTGATTAGGGTGACGTAATGAAATGTCATTGAGAATTTTATTGGGGAAACGAATTTCAAGAGTCATGTGGAATGCGGGGGACATGATATTAAAATAACTTATTTCTCCCCCTTTTCTTTGGTGCTTATTTCAAAGATTCGATTATTTTATTATTATTTTTTGCTAATCATTTTAAAGCATTAGACATTTTAATTGCAGTTGGACGAAAATAGCGCCACAATACTTAATTATTTATTATCTGTCTGCTCTATACGATACAACCACATTCTATGAAACAACTGATGAAATTATTTAACTATTTTAACGACATACATATTACATAAGTATAATAGAGACTTAGTTGTGCCGAATTTTTACAATATTAATTCAAATTTCTTAAACTACAGGAATGACACAGAATACTAACTTAACAGAATGGAATAGTTTTATAATCTGTGATAGTAATAACATAGTGTATTTTATTTAATAATAAGGTTAACGGGGACAATTCTTAAAATTAATATTTCACAATAATATGATGATGTTACCTAATTAAAATTTAATCTTTCTGGAATCAGTAATTTAACAGCTACGCATAGCCAGACTGAATTTAATTGTATTTACTTGACAGTCAGTTATAGATTTTGTTAAATTACAAAAACATGTTAAATGGATGAACAATCTGTGAAAGTTGAAAACTACTGAGCAGTTGCAAACTCAATATAAACTTTGATAAGATTTATTTCAATAGTTTCAAGCACTTCGGAATTGTTTATTTGGTTCCCTTACATTTTACAATTTAAATTTGAATTTTGAATTATGCTCTTGAAAAAAGACGCTTTCAATGTTTTTTAGTACCTATTCAGTGCATTCTGCAAATAATCGGATTATAAATACAGTCTCCATAATATGTAAAAACATATTTTTCACAGCTCCTCATTCAAATGTTTGTATTTAATATATTAAATAAATAAATATTTCAGGACAATTTTCACACACGCCACGATGATCCCATACTAAGCTTTCGCTTGTGTTATGGAAACCTGCAGATGGCTGATAAACATACATATATAATTTTAAATAAATACTTATATAGATAGGTAATTAACACCCACACAGAGCAAACATCTATGTTCATCACACAAATATTTGCCCCGGGTGGGAATCGAACCCACGACCTCTGGCTTGGAAGGCAGGGCCAAGCCAACCGGTCAGTCTAATTATAATAATAGGGTTAATTGAGATATGCACGCATTCTTTTGTTCCTATAACACTTTTATTATTGGTATTTTACAAGTGATTTTAGTAATTGCTTAAAATTCTTTAAACAGAAGGATGTTTACGACCAATAATTTACTCGAATAAGACGGTATTATTCTTCCATTATTTATTGCTCTAATTCAAAGTTTGAGCGGTTTAGACACTTTAGAGTTGAAACATCGACGTACTGCCGGTAAAGTTAGTGTAGAAGATTAAACATTCCTGTATTTTAATAAATTGTTAATATAATATTATTTTTATAATAAAGATTATAAAAATACAAACAATTTGATGAATGACAATGTAATACCATTACCTACCTATAATAATTATTGCACATCGCAACGGCATTTTCGAACATTGGACTAACAGAGTTTTGAACGCTATACAAATTAGCCGAATCTATGGTTCTCCCAATATAACCTAGCTGGAAATCACATTACCGATAGGTCAAGCCAATTATAATCCGTAAGTTCCAATCAGTGTTCGCTCTTATTAGTATTGATTATCAAATACCGGTGTTTCTACCTGTATTTAGATTTTAGCTGTGTCACTCGCTTGCGTGCAAATGTTCGTACGAAATACGAATGTTTGCACTAATGTAGAGAAAAGTATTTTAATTGCAAATGTAGTCCTACAGATATCATAATACTATAGGTCTTTCATTAAATATTGTGGGTTTGCGTATATTTCGTGCAAATGTACTTACCAGCATTCGAGTAAGTGGGTTTTATTTATTAATTTTATTTGAAATAATAATAAGATTAGAGAGATCAATTAATGTTACTCGATGACCTAAAAAATTTTTCATATCCTAATTATTATTAATAATTGACGGGACACCTTTTGGCAAACGTTTTTGTTAAAATTTGTGGTTCATTAAAGTTTATGGTTTCTGTGTATAAATTCGATTTTTAATTTCCGTTATTTCATTAGTGTCTAATGGAAGTATGACCTTAGGTTATGTCATGTTATTTGTTTAATTTTTCTTAGACTTCAAACATTTATATGCAATCGTATTAGCATATCAACATTAATTATTATAATTAAACAATTTTCATTTCTAAATAGAAAATTATTTCTATTAATTATCAAATAAAGCAGCAAACTAATCCCCACAATATCCCACGAGGGAATATTTACCAACTACCATCATCCGTCTAAAATCAAACAACGTAATTATTTGTCGAAAGCATTTATTATCTATATGGACGTGCCGCGTGCATCCATATAAAAAGTTTTCATAACTACAACACTTCACATAATCCATACTAGACCTTATTTTTACTTAATAAGGTCTAAATTTGAATGATTGTGTGTTTTTCGAACGCAAATAGAACGTGGCACAACCCTCGATCTCTGCCGTGTACAGCCATAACATTACCCGCCAATTTTGCTACCCATACAATTTAAATGAACCTTATTGCAACCGAATAAGGTTCAAATTAGACTGACTTGCGTATTGGAATTTTATTTTTAAATTTGCACAGCCATAATACGCCACGCGGCAGTTCATTGGTATCTATTTGATTTCGGAAACCATTTTGAATTTGTTTTTCATCAATTGCATCTTCTTTACGTTTGGCTTGTCATTAAGTGTTCAATGTGATTTATTTGCTGAAGAGATTCGGTCAGCAATTACGGAGGGTGGGAATTATTTGCAAATAATCATTAGTTTGTTTCGGTTGAGAAGCCATAAAACATGTGCAGATTTAATTATTCAGTTAGTAATAACTCTTTAGAATGCACAAGGTACCTATTTTCTTAACTGGTCTTCAATATTAATTAGTTCTGAATGAAATTGCTTCTATTTTTAGAGTATCCAAAACCTCAATGTTTACAATCTAGAGTCTAACAGTAAGTTTTAGTTACAGCAATGTTTGTTATTCAAAAATAAAATTATATGAAGTTTCAATTAATAAGTTTGACTTTAATATTGACTATGAAGCCAGCTGTGTTTAGAAATATTTTATTCAATTACATCAATTAGTGTCAGGCCCTATTCATAAAAGGAAAATATTCACAAACTCTATTGTCTACCGATCAAAATTAGTCTTTATTTTATTTGTCAAATTGTCATCGACACCCAAGTCGACACCGAATATAAACTGCCAATCAATTTATAAAAACGAATTTCGAAATTCGATTCGAAATTTGAATGTTGATTGTTGGATGTTCCATCAGAATTCAGAATGGAGCTGTGTGATTGGTGAATAAGCACGCACACGTAATCTTGGATCAACATTACCTAGCTGCTCTATATTGACCTGTATAGCGATGTAAATCAATACTATTGGTTTAAATTCATTTGCATTTAATATTGTTTGCATTGTGTGTAATGAGTATTATAATAATTAATTGATATTCGGTTTGTGGCCAGTCGATATCGGCATTTTCATACTTAGTGAAAAATTAAAAATGATTTTTAATACCATATGAAATACATAGTTATTTATTAGGTAAGTACTTCTAAAATAAGTAAAGTAACCGACTTGAAACCAAAAGACCTTTCTTTGGAAGTTTGGTTTCAAGCTATATGAATTAGAAGCCTATCAAAATCAACCGCAGTAAACCTGAAAAATATATTCACAATGTTTATTTCAAAAATATTATGTTCATCATGTTAGTTTCATTATTCTTCATAAACATGAAACTATCGTTCAAATTAATAACTCGAAAACAATTGATCCCAATAGGTACCCATCTGTGGACAATAAACGGGCATCTTTTATTTACCTACCATTCGTACAAACTCGCAAAATGAATTGTACACTCTTGTTACGGTCCTAATTATTTTATTCCACCAGTTGGGCTAATTTCAGCTTTGCAAATATCAACCTTATTGCATTGGGAATAAGAAAAACTACTTGAAGAGGGTCATCAAAACATTATGGCATAATAAATCCCATATCACGCTGACAACCGTATGTTTTGTCACTGCTAATAGTTCACGGCTTTCAAAACTTATGTTATCCATTCCATCTACTACGTCATTCCAATCTAAGCCTTATGTAAGTGCAGGTATGCTATATATTGCATTGGTTATGTTTATGCCTTTTACGGTTTTATTAAATTCATGAGCTTGATTCTTGCAACTCAAGTCGTTGCAAACTAGGTCTTATGACGCATGTGATAGAGTAGTTATTTGTTTACAAAATGTTGTGTGTTATAGGACGTTTTTCAAAGTATTTGATATCTAGATGGGATTCATTGTACAATGCAATATCATTTGCTGGCGGAACGAATGGATCGGGTTTGATCCTTGATAAATGGAAATTTAAATTTGTTTCAAAATGTATTCGTAAAACAAAGTTTAGATCTGCATTTGATACGGAGTTGGACCCCGTTATTTTATTGTGTTGCTTAAATTTTATTAACTCTGATACTTTTGTTCGTTTGTGTTTTGATGTTTAATTAAAATTTCACTTTCCTGTTTTAGAAACGCCTTTCCTTTTATATGTTTACTGGCTTTCCGCCCGCGGCTTCGCCCGCTTTGTCCAAGACCTAATAAATTATATAGTAAAACCTTCCTGTTGAATCCCTCTATCTTTTAAAAAAAACCGCATCAAAATCCTTTGCGTAGTTTTAGATTTAAGCATACATTTACATAGGGACATAGGGACAGAGAAAGCAACTTTGTTTTATACTATGTACCTAGTGATAATTTATTAATAGTTAGTAGTTACTGTTATATTTTTTCAGTATTTTAGAGAATCAGAAACATTTATACGTACGCAACGAATTGAGAATCCGTTGATTGAACGAATTGAGATCCCTCCGCGTCGATTGAAATGTAACATATTACGTATTAGACTTTTGAAACATAATTTTATTCAATATGACGTGTCCATATTGATTATTTATCTCACTCACAAATTATGAACATACTTAACACTAGCCCTAAAGTTCACTAACATAAAACATAATACGAACATGGCTCGTAACAAAAATCCAATATTTAAAACAGCAGCCCATAAAAAGTCCACATGTAACGCCCTAAACTTTATCATCTTGCGTCTATCCGTTTTAGGACCTATGAAAATGTCATTCGATCTGTCATTTGCTATAAACCAAGATTAGATGATCCGAACACCGCACGCGAAAATAACCCTTATGACGTATAACATCAGTATCTGGAAAATCCATTTTCGTGTGTAGCAGTTCTCGAAGGACCAATGGGCATTTTATGATTCTTAATTATTTCTCGTCGTAAGAATTCACTGCTGGTGCCTCGTTTGTATATTCGATGTTCTGAAAATTTACGTACTTTTTTACGTTTTTAAATAATCTCTATTCATGGGTCGTAATTTTGTATAAATTTTAAGGGTTCGTTAGTTATATTGTCATGTTTAATAGTGAATACAGAATATTTAAGTACCGTTGGTGAATTAATTCTTAAATGTAAAGTTTTCTTAATTATGCATTGTTCGTATTTTAGAGATGAAATAATTTGAAGATTTTTCACAGTATTTTTTAGCAGGTCAATCTTTCAGTTCGCGCTGCTATGTAGGTAAGTTTGTCTGTGACTGGTTGTATTATGCTGCAGCTAGTCTAATTTTGATGAGAGTTTGCTCGAAGATTGTGAATGAAAATTTTTTTGGTAAGTACAATAAAAATGGAATGCAAGCATTTTTAATACTAGGTAATACATACGTAAGAACTATTTCCTGATCTGTGCTACTAGGTACTTACTATTAAGGTGGTAGTAAGTAAGTACTTACTTAATGCATTAACAAACGAAACGATTATTATTTATCGATACTGTACATATTTAAGTGGCCTATAATTTGCAATTAAAAAAAAGTTTTGGTGCCATATTTTTGTAAACCTCAAAGCTCAAGCATCATTTTACAATAACAAACATGAAAAACAAAAACAACCATTTTATTATTATAAATTCTCATAACGAAGTAATGAGATGGCAGATTAAATACAGTTTATATTGCAAAGGTTTTCCGTTTACTTTGTTTACCGAAGCAAATCCACATTATCAACAACTTATTGTTTGGTAAATTAACAATTTAAAATTTGATAGGGCTGTCGCAACTTAGTTTTACAGGACAGTTACAATTTTACATTGTTAAAAGCAAAGTTGGGATAAGGTATTTATGAGATGATGACTTGAAAGACTTTCATCCTAGTAGCATGGTACATCTTTCCTGAATGACACAAGGTTGTGTTTTTTTATGACGAGGCAACTTAGACGGAGCCAAGGCAAATTGCTAAAGTGAGTGTTACGCGTATGTTGTTGCTAGGTTTTACATAACTTATACAAACAATTTAATCATAAATATTGTTAAAATAAATGAAAGCCAAGCAATATGGTTAATATTCTCTTTTCCAAACCGAAAGTGCATTACACACACATTACCTCTATTCACGTATTAATTAAAAACTATTCACTGCCAGCCCTAAAAGTCCATTACATTTTACGGGACATTGGCCAGCGATCAATTTCAGACCGCACCTGCCCAGATTAACCGACTTTAAAGCTATTGATTGTACATTAATTTTCGGGTATAAAAACACTGTATGTAGAATGTAGATATATAGGCGTTTAATTAAAATGTATCAACCCTATTGGGTTTGAAAATGGTTTAGTGATTGATTTTTATTGGCGTTTGTTTGTAGAATTGTTTAAAAAATTAAACACATCGCTTCTAATAAAAATATACTATTTTGGTAACTACCTCTATTTTATGGATATTAGTAACTTCTTATAAGATTAAAGTAATAAGTACCTAGTTTAGATTACCTATTAGGTAATTGGGGTATGATGAAATCTGCACAATCGCCGAGTCTTATTTAGTGATGCAAAGATAGGTAGGTACCTTTATATTTTTTTATAATCAAGCTGGATTAATAATATTTATATCTGCCAATTATTACATTATTTCTTCTAATTATTCATTATTCGTAATTATTCTTTCAATTTTGTGAGAATGAATTAAATACCTATCATATATTTGCAGCTATAATTGAAAATCAAGAATAGTAATAGACTTCCAATTTAATAGCCTAACTTAGGCTTAATCTAGGCACAATAATAGCTTGCTAAAACTTAGATTGGTGATGGATTGTTCATTGTTGGCACGAGATCAAATCGGGTTAACAAGAATCTGAAATTGGAAATAAAGGAAATCAATTGTGGAAGTAATGGGAAATTTTTACATTAAAAAGGAGTTAATTGTTGATGAAATAATGTAGAGTTAAATTTTTCGATTTAGAATGCAACCAACCTAAGTAGGTACCCAACTTGTAACCTACTCGCGCAGGTATTGCACGCCTCATAAGCGAAGCGTTGAGGTGGGTACTATAACTGTCACTTCGCGCAAAACATCTGATTTTTCAAACTTAAAATGTCTTTATGTATCATACATTGCACTTGTAAGATAATACATACACACATATTAAGAAAAAACACTATTTTTAACATTCATGATATTTTTGATGTCATTTTTGTTATTTAAACTAGTTAAAAAACAGTTTAAAAAAGTTCTGTCTTGGACGTCCGTGTGTCTGTATGTGCGGAGGATTTTCTTGTTAACACGATAGCGACCGAAATACTTTACTAATCGAGTCTTTTTTTTTCTCTTACGCTTGAGTATGCTCAGGAATAGAACCCTTTCATTTTTCAGGGTCTGATTCGATGTGGTTTAATTGTTATTAAATAAACAAAAAAAAATATCGACTGTTCTCCATAATTTTAGTATATCTATATATATATATATATTCTTTATTTACACCATATACATAAATATCTACATACTTATAATATTATATACATCTTTATAAATAATCAATTTTATTGTAAAGGATGAGATTATGAGGCGTGCACTTTTGGATTTTCCAAACTTTTTCCAACTATTTACCTACTTGATGATACATCAAAATTGGTCGTAATAATATTATACTTATAAACAATTAAACAAAAACATTTTAACAACATAATAGAAAAAAAATAAAAAAAATAAGCTTTTTTATAGAAATGGTGTTAGTCTCTGCTTGTCACATAAAAATTTTAAACGTTTTCACGAAAATTCTTCATAAATCGTTACATAGCGAAGTTTTTCAATAAATAACGCACGTATAAAGCTGTGTGTCACGTACCGGCTCACGGGAGCAACAAATGATCGTGGGATGGCCTACATATTTATGAGATTCGTCCTATGTTGTAAGTTTGCGTACGATATGTATTATATTCGCAGGGAGTTGGGAAATTCTGGAAAGGTCTATTTCCAGCAATAGTGAGTGGATGTTAAGACAACGACGGCTACGATTTAAATATCTATATCTTGTTTCATTTCAGTTATGTAATTGTTTGTAACGATTATTTTACGAATGAATAAAAAAATATGATGTACCTACCCTACTCTAGGTTATGTTAGGTTGGCCTTGTGGAGTAATTACTATGGCTGTTGCAGCTTAGTTTATTTATATTTAAAATAATCACAATTTATTCTTAACGTCAGGTTTTGTTCTTTGGTTAATAGGAAATGTTTATTTCTTTATTTTTTACACTAATTTATCTCAATTAGAAACATTTAGGTATTTATACTGTCACTAATTTTGTAAGCGCTTTAAATCATCTGTATTACAGCACAATACAAATGATTGGCTTAACTCTTGTTACAATATAACGATTAGATCTAATATTCGCACGGTTATTTACAAATTAGGATATGAATACAAATGCAAACTAAACCTTAAAATTCTGTAGCTATAGTGGCCATGCTGGATAAATCGTCCCTCGTGGAAGCTAAATGAAGCAATTCTTCAAAAAGCAAGTCATTCTAGGTATTTTATTTCTTGAGGGCTTTTATCAGAGAACTTGTTCTGTGAAAATATTGTAGTTTTCTCTATTCACATGAGCACAGACAAAATATTTGTTCTTGATGAATATAATAAGGTACCTACACATATTATTCTACACTAGCTGTGCCCTGCGGTTTTACCCGCAGTACTCCACTCCTAGTCCTTTTGGTCTTAGCGTGATGATATAATATAGCCTTCCTTGTAAAATGGGCTATCTAACACCGAAAGGATTTTTCAAAACGGACCAGTAGTTCCTGAGATTAGCGCGTTCAAACAAACAAACAAACTCTTCAGCTTTATTATATTAGTAAGGTAAGTAAACACACGACATTATTTTAACTTAAATAATATGAATAATGTGCAAATAAATTAAGTATTTTATTAAAATAACTAAACTTTAATCGCCACAACGTGGTTACTTTGAGTAACTTCAAAATTAAAGACTGCAAAGAAAAGTCTCTAAAAAGGGAACTACAATTCATTTTCCGGCTTCTTTCAAAGGCTCCAGTTACGTCGTTTGCCGAAGTAACTACCTAAGTTGTAACAAAAAGTTGGACTGCGAGTGATGAAGGTTCAGGATAAAATAGAACCGACATTTACATGTTATCGAGGTTTTTTTGAAAACGATAGTAACTCGGTTTTTTTTTCGAATAATTATTGTCATTACGTTTTGTATGACATGTTTGAGTTTGAGTATAAAATTTTTTTGTATGACAAGGAATACAGTGTATCTGCCATTTAGATATAAGAAAGAACTTGGTTAATAGCATATAAAATTATTAACCAGTCTGGTACATGTTCTGTATCAGACCATCGATCTACTATAATTTTATGTAGTAGTAATTATATACACCAACCTAGGTTAAGTGTTGACAGAAAATTTAGCCCTAAGCTAGATTTAAACTAGTATATAAGACAACAGCTAAGCAGCCTTTTTCCATTGTACATCAAAATATTCAAGGCTTGGCTAGCAAATTATTAGAAATAGAATTATTCTTAAATCATTATAGTATTAAAGTTTTTTGTGTAACAGAACATTGGCTTAAACAATGTCAGTTGTTAATAAATGTTGATAATTATGAGTTAAAAAGTATATACTTTAGGAAACATGCTATTCATGGAGGTTCTCTTATTTTTGTACACAATAGTGTAAAATGCAAAGAACGAACTGACATTGTTAGTCTATCTGTAGAACGCACCATTGAACTGTCCTGTGTTGAACTTGAGCGTTACATTATTGTTTGCGTTTATAGGCCTCCTTCCAGTGACTATAATATGTTTGAGACAGTCATGGAAGAAATATTAAAGCGTTTGAGCAGAAGTGAAAAGAAGGTTATAGTATGTGGAGACTTTAATATTGATTTACTTTCACACACACAAACGGCAACACGAATAGTTAATTTATTTCAATCATTTAATTTACATAAACTTTTTGATGAACCCACACGAATTACACCTAGTTCTGCAACTTGTATTGATAATGTTTACTGTGATTGTAACTTTTTAGAAAAAAATATTCTCAATACACTGACTTCGGATCACTGTGGCCAGAAAGTAGTTTTTGAATGGGATTGCATACCTACATTTAAAAGAATTAATGTTAGGCCTATAACTAAAAAAGGCATTCATAAATTTAGAGATAATATTAATAATAAATTGCCTGGCCTGAATGATCAATCCTTTCATAATAATCCTTGTGAAATGTTTACAAATCTTTTTAATTTAATTCATAATGAGTTTGAAAAAATCTTTAAAGTTAAATCTTTAAGTATTACCAAGGATTTACCATTTAGCCAATGGGCAACACCTAGTATACACAGATGCAGGAACGTTTTATATGAGTTATATGGCATGAAGCAATATAACAAAGACATGTCATCTCTTAGTTATGTTAGAAATTATTCAAAAACTTTTAAAAAAGTTTGTTTCACTGCCAAGTGCTTGTATGTCAGAGATAAAATACGCAACTCTGATAACAAAGTTAAAACGGTTTGGGCAATTATTAATGGCGAAATGGGCAAAAGCCAATCAAATAGTACCATAAAACTTGTTAATGCTGGTAGGGTCATTGACAAAAGTGCTGATGTTGCGCTTGCTTTTGAAGACTTTTTTAGTAGTGTCCCTGCTAGTATTACCGAAAAATTAAATTCCTCATCAGCGCTTGCGGAGTCCTACTTGAGGGACCATGTTGCTGAGTGTAATGTATTATTTGAATTGCGACATGTGACTGCAGAGGTAATTGTTAAAACTTTTAAAACATTAAACTAAAAAAAAACATGTGATCTCTGGGGAATGTCTGTAAATTTAGTAAATAATATTATAGAAAACATTGCCAACCACTTAGCGTTTATATTTAATCAATGTTGTGACTGTGGTATATTCCCTGATTTATTAAAGTTAAGTAAAGTAATTCCTTTATTTAAAAGTGGTGACCAAGAAGACTGTAATAACTATAGGCCAATTTCCATTTTACCAACTTTGAGCAAAGTCTTCGAGAAATTAATTTTAAACCAATTATGTAGTCATTTTGTATCAAATGGTTTACTGCACGCCAAACAGTTTGGTTTCACAAAGGGGCGCTCTACTACTGATGCTGGAATAGCTCTTTTGTCACATATATATAAAGCATGGGAAAATTCAAAGAATGCTTTAGGGATATTCTGTGACCTTTCTAAGGCTTTTGACTGTGTAGAACATACCACTCTATTACGGAAACTAAATTTTTATGGTATTAAAGGTTTATCTCAGGACCTCATAGCTTCATATCTTCAGAACAGGGTACAAACCGTTGTTGTTAATGGAGAGAAATCTCGCGGTGCGCCGATTAACATAGGTGTTCCGCAGGGATCTATCTTAGGACCGTTTTTGTTCTTGGTATATATTAATGACCTGCCTTATTATTTGCAGGATATGTGTGAAATAGTACTGTTTGCAGATGATACCTCATTAATATTTAATGTGGATAGACATGACTCAAACGTTGACGAAGTAAACTCTGCTCTTTTACGCATATCCAATTGGTTCACTGCTAATAATTTATTATTAAATGCAAAAAAAAACAAATTGTGTAGAATTTATCCTTCCAAATGTAAAAAAGATGAAAAGGGATATTATTTTAAACGGGGAGGTATTATACCCTGTGGATTCTACTGTTTTTCTTGGATTGACACTAGATGAGAAGTTACAATGGGGGGCCCATGTTGCCGCCACCGCTGCTAAGCTTAGTTCAGCTGCATATGGGTGATTATACAAAAATGGGGTAACTTTTAAGGATATTTTGTTTACTATATTTTTTATATCAGATTATTACAAATTAGGGTGTATGTGATAGCTAATCTAATGAATATATTGTTCCAAATCGGGCCAGCCACTTTTTTAGGTAGATTGTGAGATATTTTAAATTTTCTGGATTTGGCCTCCAGGGGACTGACAAGGCTAACATAGTACTGATAAAAAACACAATTTTGTAATATTCTTAAAGAAATTCAATGAAAATTACTACAAATTTCTCAGTTTTAATAATGGCACATATCTTTTAAGTATTAAAATCACTTAGTTACATTTAAAAATGATAATTTATAATATATTGTGATACTGGGAAAAAACAATGTCTCAATTTTCAAAATAGCCTTCTGACATTTAACGCAACGTGAATATTCTTACTCTCTTACTTAACTTACTACTTTGACTTAGTTTTACTTAATATTTCAAGTAATTCACAAACAATAGAAACAAAAAAAACGGCCAAGTGCGAATTGGACTCCTAACAAACCTATTTTTTATTATGTTTGTAACTTAAAATTTACACTTTTAGCAATTTTTCCTTTATTTGTGTTATAAGACGTTGCTTTTTACCATATTTTAAGACTGTATACACGGCAAGCATCCTGTGTATTTTTTTATTCCCTTGCGAATATTTAATTTTGCGGAAATTTGCAGTATTCACGGATGTAGGTATCTTTTAATTGCGTTGCGTTATAAGTTTCATTTTTTTACAGCCCCAAGGGTTCTTAATGTTGAGTATTCAATATAAATTTCAGTTTAATACCTCCACGCGCTTCAAAAAAACGTCTTAGGGCCGATTTTTCAATGCTTGGATAAAACTTATTCGTCGAATAATGTATAAAACTACCATTTTAAAAACGTATTCTAATTGCCCGTATTTGACAGTTTACGTGACATTTTAATATTATCGTGTAATACTTTATTGGACGGATAAGTTTTATCCAAGCATTGAAAAATCGGCCCTTAACAGACAAAGTGATCCTATAAGGGTTCTGTTTTTTCCTTTTGAGGTTCGGAGCCCTAAAAATCTAACATTATTTATGTTAAAAGTACTAATTTTCATAAAATGGATCATGGTTTTTAACCAAAGGCTTGAATGAAAGTCTCATCTGAGTTTTCATAAGAGCCTTTTGACATTTTTATAATGTTATTAAAATAATTAACTTTTATGTTATTTTGAGGTAATTTTACTTCACAATATTATACATTTACGTATTTATCTAATAAATACAAATAACAAGCTATGCCCTGAAAGCATCAACATCAATAATTAAAATAAAATAAGATCTTTTAAATAAAATTATTAGTAGTTTGTTTCAATAGCTCTTTTCTTTGCTACTCTTTTTTAAATGTTTCTTCCCTAGTCAAATTCAGTTTCTTTTAGCGTGGCGCATGATGTTTTAAACTGAAATATCAAATAGAAATGCTTATACCAATAGCAATCAAGATATAAAAGTTCTCAAAAACGATAGAATCATCAGTACTATGGGGCCGCGTCAGTCCACTGGCGCGATATCTGACATAGGACTGATGCCAGCGGACTGATAAAAAGGGACTTAATATGAGATTATAATCACAAATTATGTTTTTTTGCCTTATTTCTAATATCAACAAACTATATTTTTACAAATCATACTTAACCATGTATGAATGAAAATAAAAATCAGTTTAACAATAAAATAACGACTCACCATAGGACTGAAATGTTGACTGGCGCAGCACGAATTTAGAGGACAAACACAACCCTAGCGCTGGTACAGTTATGACAGCCATCAAAATATGGGATGCACAAGTAACTTCATTACCAACATTAATATTTAGACAGGGATTTGACCTCGACTTGGTGATATTTAGCGAGAATTTCAAATTTAAAAAACACACAACGGACTGACCAATAAAAACGATGACAAAGTTTATTTTTATTTTTTAAATAAAATGTTAAACATTTCGTCATGAAAGTTATACTATATAATACTATGTATATCAAAGATTGTCCTGAATTAGTAAAATTTCTCTAATCAATGATAATGTTTATAAAATAGTCACTTGATTGTTGGTTTTCGGAGTTGTGACATGCCAAAGTACTGATTATTTAAGTATTAATTTTGTTTTTTTATCAATTTGTATTTTAAATAAAGAAGTGAAAGTGAGTGACCAAATAAAGGACGCTTTATTGTTTTAAAATAGATTGTTATTTGATTAAAATATAATAAGACTTTGTATAAATTGGCTGGTGACATTGAGTTACCCCATTTTTGTATAATGACCCATATGCAGTTCGAAGAATAAGGCATCTCACCGATGTAGACACGGCTAGATTGGTTTATTTTAGCTACTTTCATAGCATTATGTCCTATGGAATTCTGCTATGGGGCAGGGCTGCAGATATTGAAACTATATTTATATTACAGAAAAGAGCCATACGCTCTATATATAATTTACGTGCTAGGGACTCACTAAGAGATCTCTTTAAGAATACTGGTATCCTCACTGTACCATCACAGTATATATTTAATAATATTTTATATGTACACAAAAACGCAGACTCACACACAAGAGTAGGAGATAGACACTGTTATGGCACAAGGAACAGAAATAAAATTGAAATGCCATTTTACCGGTTAGCTAAAGTTAAAAATTCATTTATGGGTCAAGGTATACTTTTTTACAACAAAATTCCTCATAGTATTAAAGAGTTTAGTAGTGCTAAATTTAAGAATTATGTAAAAAACGTCTTAGTTCAGAGAGCCTATTACAGCATTAAGGAATATATGGAAGATAAAAACCCATGGAGGGTTGTCGCGTGAGAACCGCAGGACAGTTCTTTGGCATATTATGATAATATATACGTACGGTTACTTACATATTTTGTAAAATTAAATTGTAATACTGAAATGATTTAAAAGAGCAACTATGGAGTTTCTTGCCGATTCTTCTCCATAGATACTGCTTTCCGAATCGGTGGTAAATGATAAAAATATGTATTGACGTTTCAAAAGTGCTTCTCGAAGAAGTCTAATTGAATAAATAAATGTTTGAGTTTGAGTTTGAGTTTATTGTGTAATTGACATTAATTTTATTTATGCTTCTATAAAGCTTTTTATGTTCGTAGAATTAATCACGTAAACCACTTCAGTTTTTGATAATCCCAATAACAGAAGCTAGTAAAAAATGACAATATTTCTACCATAATCTATGAAACAGAGCAAGGTACCTAAGTATTTTATTTACACAGATTTAGACGGTTCTGTTTTATTCACAGATATATTATATTATGTCTGTGGTTTTATTAGAGAAGAAACATCAAGAAAACAAAACCTCTCGCATTTTCTCAGAGAAAATAAATTGAATTGCTGAGGTGGGCGCAAATAGCAATGTTAATATAACCAAGTAGGTATTACCAACATAAAATTAAATTTAGTGAAGGACCGACTCTCAAGACAATAATTTATTATACTCCTAAAACCGGCCATCTAATTTCTCTTTGAGGTCTATTATCCATAAATAGGTAGGTAATTAAGATATTCTATATTTTGCCATCGCAAACAATAGTTCTTTAATTTAGTAGATATTTTTTTTCTTAGATTATGAAATAATAAACAGAGATTTTATAATAGGTAACGTACAATAAGGCTTTAAAACATACCTGTATCAATTAAATAAGCTGCTAGTATTTACATAGGAAATAGATATCCTTATCCAACGGACATAGTCCATAGAATTTCAGATAGCGTTCCCAATGAATATTTAGAGGCGGTTTGATCGGATTTGCGGACAGGAAATAGTCAGCTCGGATTTACATTTTAATTCTATTTCCTGTAGCTTTTTAATCTAGGAAGAAATCTATTTAGCTTAAAATTAAAGAAATGTAATATTTCTAAGTTTGTAGGAATTCTCTGGATAGACTTAACTGATTTGAATTTTTTTTTACTATGTACAGTGTAGGTACCTGGTTCATTAACATAATAATAGCTAATTATGGAGAGAGAAATAATAGCTAATTCAATAATAGTCCCGGCTCCGACTGGAATAAATATAAATATAAGTTCACACACAATTGTTTTAATCATTCAATGCAAATTATTAAAAAAAATATTATTGTTTTGAAAATTTTTGATTTTTTTCAGCAAAAAAGCCAACATCACGCGGTGTTCCCAGGCGGTCACCCATCCAAGTACTGACCGCGCCCGACGTTGCTTAACTTCGGTGATCGGACGAGAACCGGTGTATTCAACGTGGTATGGACGTTGGCGACGTAAGTGCTGAAATTATTGATCTTAACAAATATATGCATAATTAAATGAGACACAATAAATGATAATAATATGGTACATAAAAAATCACGCAACTTATTTATTGAAATCAGTATTTAGAGCACTTAAGAGGCCGGCGGACGACAATTTTTCCATACAAACGTAATACCAAAATAATTTTCAGTTTGAGCATATTTCCACTTTATTGTGCTGTTATTCGGAATAAGACAGTATTTATCTAGGTTCCCATATTATTTTTATTGCAAAATACTTAAATACAACGAATTGTAAACGATTTGTATTTCTCACATTTTTAAAGTATAAATGATATGTTTTCTACTCATCCATTCTGTAATAAAAACGGCAATATTCTTAATGTAATGTAATTCGAAACATGGTTTACATTGTTAAGTTACACAATATGCAAAAAAAATTGGAAAAGCATTGAGTTTTCATTCATCGTTTTTGGTATTACGGCACACGTTCAAATTAATCACAAATTTTCATCGGTCGTCGTGCTGTCGCATCAAGCACAATATACAGATACATACAGTAAACTTCATAGTATAGAAAAAAGTTTGTATGTGTTGGTAATATTTTCGATGTGTGAAAACCACGTCACCACTTTGTCAAGCACAAGCCTGTCAAACTATTTTCTTTTTCATCCTAAAACAAAAAGGTGGAGGTTCTATGCTCGTATAATAATAATTTTAATTTATTTTTGCATATTTTGTGTTTTTTAGTTTAATTTAATTTATCGTTTTAAATATAATTAAGTAGGTATACCTAAATACAAGTATTGTTAATTCTGGTTTAAAATAATTACTTTAATAATTATTTTAATTAAAATAATTTGCGCCTGTAATCACTACATATATTAGCAACATAATAAATTTTCTAGTGTATCAATTTTTTTTTCTACGAATTTATTTAGGTAGCTCAGTCGGCCGCGAAAATCCCAATAGTTTAAATATTTTTTTAAAAATCGTGTTTTTAAAATAAAACTCTGGGTGTTCTACTCGTGTAAAGAGAAGCTCCTTAGATATTACCGATAAAAAAGGGTCAAAGGATGTCACTTTTTTGCGCCTAAAAGTAAAAACATATAGTGCATTGTGCGTGCGTATTTTTTGCCAATTGTATTGTAATATTTCTGACTAGCTTCCACCCGCGTCTCCGTCCGCGCGGATGTCGGTCTTCGCGTGGATGGTTTATTTCTCCATTTTGAGTTACTCTGACAATGATATCTTATAAAAAAAAGAATCCACTGCGGGTAACGCAACGTGTGTTCGCGGTTCTACAGAACAACGTCTATGGATAAAACTGAAAAATTAAGATTATTTTTTTCCACGTGTTATTCCAGGATAAAAAGTATCTAAAAGTATATATTGTATGCCCAGGATAATAAAGTATAATTATTATGCCAAGTTTCATCGAAATCGAACTGTTAGTTTTCACGTGATGTCAGCATACAGACAGACAGACAGACGGACAGACAAAAATTTTTTTAATCACATATTTGGGTTTGGTATCGATCGATCCAGTAACACCCCCTGCTATTTACTTTTGCGATATTTTCAATGTACAGAATTGACCCTTCTACAGATTTTTTTATTATATATACGTATAGAGTATAGATTATATTTGCGAAAAAAATGTACCCTGATTTTTACAGCTACATTTTTTTCTACAAAGCCTAGATGTTGAGATATTATTGAAGACTAGATTTTCGCCCGCGGCTTCGCCCGCGTTTGCAAAGGAAAACCCGCATAGTATAGCAAATTTCATTGTAATCGGTTCAGTAGTTTTTACGTGAAAGAGTAACAAACATCCATACATCCATACAAACTTTCGCATTTATAATATTACTAGTAGGATATAAGTGTTGTAGAGAAATTTCCTTAAAACGCATTGCTATTCTGCACATACACTTACGATTGCCCAAAGTTTGCTGCAAAAATAAAGTAAATAAGAAACATTATATTCCTAAATAAAAAGAAATGCGTTTGTCAATATGAATGAATGGTACACTCACACAACTACACACTATTCACACAAATTCACGCGCGGCTTCGGCGGGAATTGTGCAACAGAGACAACAATATTCGAGCGTATTTTGCCTTCACTTCGAATTGCAGTTGGCAGCGGCCTCCGCCGGACTCTTAAGTATGTGTTATTAATAATTATTATGCGCGGTTAATTTTGGAATTCGTAGCATACAGTTGCAGTAGACTAATAAGTCATAATAATATCACAGACTAATCTGTAAGCAATAATATTATGTTGTTACAGGTAAGCACCATCTAGTATGAATATAGAGAAATTCTAACTATGAATACATTTAGGTGATTCAAGGCATGTACGTGATACTGCGTAATTGTAATAGATGGCGCTGATATAAATTGATGAATAACCAAAAATACTATTTTAGAAGTTGTTAAATTTAAAATTATTAAACAGATTTCTTTAAAAAACTAAGGGCCGATTTTTCAATGCTTGGATAAAACTTATTCGTCAAATAATGTATAAAACTACCATTTTAAAAACGTATTCTTATTGCCCGTATTTGACAGTTTACGTGACATTTTAATATTATCTTTTTTTTTTTTTTTTTTTTTTTGTGTGGTGTTTCTCAATGTTAGCCAGAAGGGCTTCTACATTTTAACGCGGACGCGGGGGTGAACTGAAGGTTCACCCTGGTAGCGACATGCACAAGGGCGTCCCCCCTTGACGGGGACCACGAACCTCGGCTTGAGCTGTCGCTTGAGTGGAGGAGGCCAGAAGGGCCCTAATCGGACGGGCGCTCACCCGGGTGGGCGCGGGAACGCGGAACAAGGGACCTCGTCTTCGCCGGCGAAGACGGTGTACGCTTTCTGCTGTGGTGTGTGCGGTGTCGCGGTTTGTTCGACGTTGGGCTTCAATCGCCGAGTCTAGCCGTGCGTTAGCTTTGGTAATATCATCGTCGGAGTCGTCCAAGACGTGTCTTGGCCGCCTGCGACGATGAGTGGGATCGGGTTTCGCGACGTATGCGATGGCCTTTGTCACCAATGGATTTGGGTGGTTTTTAGCCTTGTCGAAGTAGCGCTTAGACGCTTGCTTCATCCATTGGGCTATGGTGGGGAGTTCTAAGTCCCTATGTAGGTCCACGTTACGCACGAACCAGGGCGCTCCAGTCGCTGTTCTCATGAACCGCGACTGGATCGTCTGGAGCTTGTGTATGGAGCTGGGAGCGCAATGCGCGAAAACTACACTAGCATAAGTGAGGATAGGACGGACCACCGTTTTGTAAAGTGTCACCTTATTTCTAAGGGACATTTTACTGCGTTTGTTAATCATGTAATAGAGCCGGCTCAGAACATAGCTGGCTTTCTTACGGACTGCCTTAATGTGGGCGCTAAATGACATTTGTGCGTCTAGAGTGACGCCTAAGAATTTGGTGTGCTTTTGCCACGGAATGACTTGGCCATAGAGTTTGACACTATCTATGGCCTCGGGGCCGCCGCGCCTGAAGAGCACGGCGGCGCTCTTGTCGGGGTTCACAGTGATGCCCCATTTGCGAAACCATTTGCCTAATGCATCGGTCGCGGATTGTAGGAGTGGAGCTATTCTTTTGCGGTTTGGACACGACACGTAGAGTGCCGTGTCGTCCGCGAAGAGGGATAGTTGCACTTTATCGTGCTTTGGGATGTCGCTAGTGTATAGCGCGAATAGGAGGGGCGACAAGACGGAGCCTTGAGGGACACCGGCCTGGATGGGACGTGAAGACGAGAGCGTGCCGTCTAATCTGTAGCGGAAGGACCGGTTAGACAAGTAGTCTCGTATGATGAGCACGAGACAGTCTGGCACGCCGATAGTGTACAGTTTGTAAATCAAACCGTTGTGCCAGACCTTGTCGAACGCCTTCGCTACGTCAAAGAAGACCGCTCCCGTTCTGTGGGGTTTGAGGCGGGTGAGGCCCGCGAGAATGTACTCCGTGATGCGGTGTACTTGGTGAGGACATGAGTGAGCTCGCCTAAAGCCGAATTGTTCGTCTGGGAGCAGCTTTTTGGCAATGACTGCGTCCCAGAGGCGTTTTGAGATGATCCTCTCATAGATTTTCCCCAGAGAGCTGAGGAGACTGATAGGACGGTAGCTAGATGCCACGTTCCGGGGTTTGCCCGGTTTGTGGATCCCGATCACAATTGCTTCCTTCCACTGAGCGGGGAAGGTGCAATTGGCCAGGAGACAATTGAAAGTAGCTACTAGGAGAGCTATAAGGGCGGGCGGCAGGCTTTTCAGAGCTCTATTGGGAATAGAGTCTCCGCCTGGGGACTTTCTACTGGCAAGAGATTTGATGAGTGATTTTACTTCGGTGGCCGTCGTTGGTGACAAGGGCTCGGCATCGGTACGAGGGCTTGCGGTAACGCGTGCGATCTCTTGATTAACTACGTTAATGTGAGTCGAGTCGGTCAAGTCGAGACTGGGGGAACATTGTTCCTCTAAACTGTCAGCTAAGCATTCGGCCTTCTCAAAATCGTCAAAAGCGGGAGGTTGATTAGGACGAATGAGCGGTGGCGTGGCGGCAGTGCCATCAGTTTTGAGAGTCCTCGCAAGCCGCCAGTAGGCAGTGTGCGAGGGAGAGAGTTCGCTGAGAAAAGAGTCCCACCGCTCGTTGCGTAATTCGTGAATTCGCTCTCTTACCTCTCTCTGTAAGGAACGAAGTATTCTACGGTTTTCGTCTGTCGGTGCTCGGTCGTAGGCGCGCGTCGCCGCGTTCTTATCGCCCACCAGCCTTCGTACGTCCGGGGGCAGATCTAACCGGTGGCCGAGGCCAACGGGGACCCGCCTTTAATATTATCGTGTAATACTTTAGTGGACGGATAAGTTTTATCCAAGCATTGAAAAATCGGCCCATAATGCATGTAATAAAAATACAAAAAAGGTTTAAAAGTATCTAATTAATATATTATTTAATTCTTAAGGCTTTAATTTTATAATTTCAGCATTGCAATCGCCAACGTCCATACCACGTTGAATACACCGGTTCTCGTCCGATCACCGAAGTTAAGCAACGTCGGGCGCGGTCAGTACTTGGATGGGTGACCGCCTGGGAACACCGCGTGATGTTGGCTTTTTGCCTATTTTTTTCTATATTAAGTTATTCAGTATTTTTGTTTTCATAATACATAATATTTAAATAATTTAACCATACAGACTACACAGTCTACAAATTATATGAGTAATTCTAACTAACACCAGCTCTTTATAAACTTACCTACCATTGTTTGAGAAAGTAAAAACAGTGTGTCAGTGTACCTAATACCTATGTATAGATTTATGAGGTAAAATAAAAAATAATCATACGTAGGACCCATATTTTATTAATTTATAAATTTAGGTAGGGTAGGTTCAGGTACCTACCTAGTAAGTAACAAAATTGAAACATTCATTTTATGTAGTGTGTTTTATGCTTAGTTTTATAACACAACTGTTCATAAAACAAAATTCATAATAAGTAAATGTGTAAATAATTCTCATTTATGATTAGGTACAATCACAGAACTATATCGAGATAGAAGGAAATAGTTCGTCGATTTATATGAGAACCGACCGTGTAACATTTTGCGTAGGTATTTTGACGTCACGCGAGTCTTTTAGTGATGTTCACAACGTCAAAATAATTGTCTCCTAATAAATAGAAACAGTAGAGTAGGCAGTTAAAACATTTTATGGAATCGAATTGGGAATCGATTTTGACCTTGACAGAATAATGAGAATAAAAATGTATGTTAATTTTTACAAGCTTTTTATTAACTTTTAAACAGTATGCATGTGTATATGAATGTACCTATTTATGTATGTTCAGATCAAATCTTGCAATTTGAATATTAAAGTAGTTTTACTCAACTTATTGAGCTGAAAGTTTGTATACATGTGCTAGTCAGGTGACAATATAAAATTCTAGTATCATGGTGCTGAGCTAATGATGGAGATGAAAGGAACTCCTCAGCCACTAAACATTATTCGCCGAAACTTTGATGGGCCAGTAAACGAATCTTCGTGAAAATATATGGAACAAATCAGACTGTGTTTCGTAGGAAACCAGTTTTTACGACCCGTTGCTTCAATCCATTAATTTTTCACAAGAGAATCTTTCGGAAAACTGAAATAAATCTGTTTCACTGATCGATTTTTCTTTAGGGACAAGTAGGTGATCAGCCTTCTGTGTCCTACCAGACCGAGACATTTTTTTTTTCTTCGTCTCCACCGGGAATCGAACCCAGGACCCCTCGGTTCTACGCTCACGCGTCAACCACTGTACCAAGGAGGCGGTCAAATAAGTATAATATAGTAAATATATTTTAAACCATCGATATACCTAACAATAATACATAATATCATAGGATTAAAAAATAATTATCATTTTTCTGTTTTCAATAGGTATCGATTTGAATCGACTAAGAAATCGGCATTGAAAATCGTGGGGTACAACTCTATAAGCTTATTTTTGACAGAAAAATGAGAAATCAACCTTTACCGCGTTTCGACAGTTTGGAATGTTTTATTTTCATTGCTGGTTTTCAATGCATGTCCAGTCTGGCGTGTAAAATTAAAACCGTAATGGAAAAGTTGCATCATTCCGTTACCATTTACATTAAATTAATACGGAGCACAAAAATAAATTGTTTTATAAGTAATAACAGATATTTTAGGGCAAAAAGTACTTACAGGTGAAAGGACATATTTTTATTGACACCTTTAACTTTTTTGGTGGTGTTTGCAAAGTTAATTATCGAGCACGGGGTCATTTTCTGTTTGCATTAGTACGTCACACACGGAGAGCGGTCGAGAGCGGACTGAGCATCGTGGCGAGCAAAGACGATGATTAATCGTCTTTTCGCCACGCGAGGTACATACACTCTTTCCTTCTATCTCGATATAGTTCTGTGGGTACAATAACATGGAAATTGAATGTATGATTTTCGTGTAGGTACCATGCCTACAAAGTGTAAAATTTCATTGGTTGTAAATTGTAATCAACAAAATCGTAGAAGCTTTTTGCACATGTCTTTTTTTCATTTTATTCTGTCTTTTTTTTCTCCCATTACGTAGAGCCTTATAGTCGGAACTCTCACTGAGATTATTTTAGTTCACCTTATTTTAAAATATAAATAATAATTCTTATGCTGTTACCGTATGTATACTAATATTATGTCGGTACCTACTCTACTTATCTTAATGAACGTAAAAAATACCAAAACGTCAAAATACCTATAATCTCATGATCTGCTAGGTATAACAATTTACTTTGACCCTTTCAAATAATACTTGCTTCAATTCATAATCTAACAATAACGTAACATACAATTTACAGGTATGAATATTAGGTGTTATAAAGTAATATAAACACAGTATTTTCTGTGTGAATATGAAAGTTACTTTCGGTGCATTATTTTAATCAAGTGATCGAATCCATAGAATTTTTTAAAATACATAATACCTATCCAATGATTGTCACCAAATAATATGAGTTGGATAAAATAATTCCACTTCTGGATCTCGGACTATAAATGTAAAATAAAATAACGAGATGTGTTCCGTAAACCTAAATCAGCCGCGAGGCCTCCATCAGCTGATTTGCTCCTTCCATTGATAAAAGAAAATTGTATTTATCAACCCGTTTTAAGCCTAAGTATACCTATTCAGAGTTCCCCGTGTTCGTTTTTAGACTTTTTGTGAAGCTTTTAAATTCTAAATACGCTCAAAAGTAAATTTGTTTTATTATGGGTAAAACCATTGCACGGATTTGAATAATAATTACAATAATAATTATAGTCTCAAAAACTTTCATAAGATAGAGCTTTCTAAAGATGGTAAGTACCTATTTATTAAAAGGAGCGCTATAGCTTATCTCTAAAAACACGAAGCACGAAATTCATAACCTAATAATTCATCTTCGAATACACAGAGTACTTAAATAACTGGACAATAATAGGACATACGTATACAAAACATGACACCTTAATTTACACATTTATTCATTTCTTTCACAACCAAAAGCATTTGCTTTGTAGCCTGTAAGCTCATTTGCTTAAAACTTATCAGAATTTACTTCACGCGATGCCGTAAACCGTAACCGTTTGACATTTTAGCGGTGCGATAAAAGCCTTCGGGTTAACGGCTCTCGCAATACTTGAAATAAAAAACAAGGTTGTAAATACAGTGGTTAAGATGATGGAATTAAGCTAGGGTTGAATGGGAAACTTTTAGTTTATTGGACATCATCAATCTAAGATATGATCGAAATTGTTTTGGTCATCATCATCATCAGAAACAAGAAGTAGATGATAGTCAAATAAGCAGTCATTTGAAATACAATGAAAACATTTTGGCCATCCAAGTTATTAAAATAACATTAAAATATACTATAGCTCGATCTGTTTGTAGACTAGGTACGTAATGTAAAATAAATAAAAAATGTGTGCGTGTACTAGTGTACACACGTTAGAAGTGAAACTTCTTTATGACCTTATTTAAAAAAAAATAATTTACTATAATATGCAACTTTATAGAAATACGTCGAATCACGCATGGTAGGGATAAGAAAAAGATGGCGCGTAACGGAGTCACGCGTAACGAAAAAGTGTTACACTAAATTTTTTCCAACCCCGATAAAGAAGTTTCACTTCAATAATAATATAATCAGATCTTAGATCGGTCAAAATCGGATATAAACAGTCGATTTGAACAATCTAAGGGTTATCGAAAAACAATATAAATAAAACGTAACATTTACAGCTATGGATACGGGATAACGATTATGTGTTGTCTGATTGTCAATATTATAGCTATTTTAATAGAATTTCACAAGAGGGACCCGAAATCTGAGGTTGTTAATGTTTAGTCATTCAACTGGACTTTTAAAAGTCGATAATCTAGATTATACCAATGGTGATTAGGCAATATATTAGTGTGGTATTTGAGGTTTTAGATGTATTTACAATTGAAATATTTTTTACCTACTTAAATATATTTTTTGAGATAAAAAAGTTTACCTACATCACAGAATACATAATAGTAGCTAAACGCTACAGAACGGACACTCTCCGCCTCCCGCCAAAATTAAAACTTACCTCACCCCGCACGATCAGACATGTTATGGTACCCATTTCCCCGCAAGGACGATACCAACGACGTCTTTAGACGAAACGCAACGAAGATTGACAACATTAATCAAATTGACTTAAAGCAATTTTATTATTTTGGATTTGTGATTATCGTTTTTCGTAGAAAATGGTTAGATATTGTGCTGTTTACGGATGTATTTCATCAGAAAAACGCGAATTTTTTTTTACGCTAGTCACAAATGTGCCAACCATAAAGAGTTTACACACACATTTGTAGTCTCTACAGTGTGACTGTCAAAACTATAATTTTGTATGGAGTGTCCGGGGTGTGCCTACATTTTAATTAGCACAATAATTATATCACATCAAATTCATTTCAAGTTCCTTATTTTCAGCGTATGCATTGCCAACGTCCATACCACGTTGAATACACCGGTTCTTGTCCGATCACCGAAGTTAAGCAACGTCGGGCGTGGTCAGTACTTGGATGGGTGACCGCCTGGGAACACCGCGTGATGTTGGCTTTTTGCCTTTTTAAATTAAAATTTATTTAATTTTATACCTATTTGAATCAAGTTAAATTAATAATTCCGTTTTCAAAAATAAAAATAAGTTTTTAACGTTAAAACATCTTATGTTGTTTCAGATTTTTCAAGCTATAAAAACTGAAAAGCAATATTGGAAGTGGAACACTTAATTCTTAAATTATTTTGTATGTAAAACGGAGTTCCTTCAAAATCTTAATAAACAATAATTATTAGTCTATAAACCAGCATTCGTAGGTAGGTATTTGAAGTTTTACGAACACGTTTAAAATTCAGTTTTTCAGCTATTCTCTTACAATATCCACTTCACTATAAAATTACCAAGGCCTATAAAATCACATGTCTGCATGGAAAATATTCCTTACAACAAAGAGTTTTAAAAATATAAGCTTGCGTGAATGGCGCTAATAAAACCCCCATTCAAGCCTTTCAAAGCTATTCCAATTTGGCTGGATCGTAAATTTTAAAGGTTGTAAAAATATGTTATAGTCTGTGGAACCGCTAGTGATGTTTTCGACGTTATGTTTTTTTCCCGCGGATTTTTCAGTTACGAAATATTATTCGCAAATAAAATAATTTGTATTGGGAGCTTAGTTTAGAATAGTTTAGGTGTTTTATTTTATAGTAGGGATGTCCTTTTTTGTTAAAAATGTATATTGTTGCTTAAACCTGAAATCCTATTACCTACCTAGGTCTATTTTTTAAAGTTTGATCATCGTAAAATAAAGTACTGGTATTATTTAACTACATTATTCAATTTTACCAAAAATCCTTTTTTTAATGAATGAAGTTAAAATAAGATAGGATAGAAGGAAAAAGCAACAATCCCAAAACATGTTTGACAAATGAATTAGCTTAATTAATTTTTAATGACTTAATAATTTTATTTATTATTATTAGCGCGTTCAAACAAACAAACAAACTCTTCAGCTTTTTATTATTATTAGTATTTATAGATTTGTGATTGTTTTTGATTTTTGTTTCAAAAATAATCTCACATTCGCAGTCGGTTAATTATAAAACACGCTATGTAAAATGCAAATTAACTGCACTCGACTCGCAGTCAAATTAACAATAGCGTTTAATTCATAGTAAAAAATAAATTAAGATTGTATCGGTGCAAGCACGCGGCTTGCATAAATTCCAAGCAGACGGTATATTGCACTATTTTAAGCTTTAATTTGCTTCACATTTTTGTTGTAGTTTTCTGCACGTGGCTTCGCCTGTGCTGGTTTTGAACTTAACAAATTACCTATATACTAAAACTTTCTCGAGATCGCTATCATTGCTGAAAATGGAATGAAAATCGATGCAGTAGTTTTTAGTTTGTGTACAGACAGACAGACGCGGTGTTTTATAATAATAAGCTTTAGTGATGAACTGGAACGTTTGGTTAGATTTTAAAAATGTATTATAGTTTTTCATTTTTGTTAGTAAAACCGCTTCTCCACCAAAATAACCAGAAGAGTTAATCTTTATATTTCACGGTATATTTTGGGTGTTTAATTTTTTGTATACAGTTTATGTTACAAATAACTTTGTGAAAGAGAAAAGGTAGCCTAAAAATGCATGAAACACCCCACAAAATCCTGTAAAAGCGGGTAATTCACCATGACAGATAAAGCCAAGTCAAGTCACGATCCACTTTGAATAAAAATAAAATAAATCACCTGCCAACTTAGCTGTCAAGTTCACCTAATTCGCTAATAATGAAAGTGAAGAGTCATGGAACAGTATTTTTTTTTGATTAGTTAATTTTTAATCTATACAACCCTTTTTATTAAACTACTACCTACCTAGTAAAATAATAAGGATTCATAATAGCTAACATGGCTGAAACCATTTTTAAAGCTTTAACACGCTTTCATTAGCTTTATATGTAGATATATTAGTTAATTAATATGTTCGTTTAAATAAATAATAAATAAATAAATATTCAGGACAATTTTCACACACGGCACGATCTGATCCCATACTAAGCTTTAGCTTGTGTTATGGAAACCAGATGGCTGATAAACATACATATATAATTTTAAATAAATACTTATATACATAATGAACACCCAGACACAGAGCAAACATCTATGTTCATCACACAAATATTTGCCCCGGGTGGGAATCGAACCCACGACCTCTGGCTTGGAAGGCAGGGCCACTACCAACGAAGTCAACTGGTCAGTCAGTCGGTATGTAACCGACTTTAAACCCAATTTAAATAGACAGATTCAATTCAAATTTTGCACACTTTTCAAGGTTTAGTGGCATTACAATAATTTTATGAGTCAATCGTATTGAAGCATGTTTCATATTTTTAGTTTTAAAACAATAGTAAGAGAACACCACCGCCCATGAAAATTTGTAGAGCCTCTACAAAAGATATGGCAGATTTAAAATAATAATAGATAATAAAATTATAAGATCATTTCAATAGTTTGTATGTAGGGTACTGTTTTAGGCCCTTGACTGAAACAACAATAATTTATTCCAAGCGAATTTCTGTCTCTTATCCCTTTCAAACCTTTTTTTCGCAAACATGACGTAGTATCTTATTTCCTTCATAAAAGTACCATTACCATCAGCAGAATCACTCGTACGTATTATATTAGTGACACTGTTTGAACCATATCCTTCACAAGTTCACGTTTGGGCATCTCATGAGAAATTGAGAACCTTAGCGTCCACTTATAAATATTAAATAGACATCAAAGGTCCGTCAGGACTGAACGAATCAAATATTGTATTTAGATATATGAAATATTTGCGATTATAATGATACCTTTGATCTCATATCTAGGTGGGGAAAGGGATCTGCTTGCTGTAATAAATTTCAATACACAAGTGGCATTAGATTATTTGTGTGAAACTATATTCTTAAATGACCTAGTATTGTAATGTTTAATGTCAGTATTTTTTATATTAAAAATTAAAAATGAAAACTATTGAACATGATGTGTTATTTTTTAAATGCATTTCAGCTTAGAATACAAGACAATTATGTTATACCTACACAAACCTTAATTACATTGTATGAATTCTTGGTTAGTTAGTTTATTTCATAACATAATATTGTGGCAAATTTCGCATTCGCAAAAATATAACCCACAACAAAAGGGCTTAACGATTTGACATAGAACACAAAAGTCGCCTGATTTATATCACTATAGTCTGTAGTCTGTAATTAATCGTTATTTTTACAAATCTCTCCGCGAAACCACCATTCAATTGGACTGTGATTACATAAACAGCGATTAGCGATAAGCGGAAGCGCTTAGTTAATTTTCTTTATAATATTAATTGTATCCGTAGCTTACGGATACAATTAATATTATAAAGAAAATGCAAATGTATCACGTTACGTAGTAAAAAATAGATTTTTGGTGTTATTTTAATTATAATAACATTAAAAAGTGTATATTATGAGTGCGTGATGTTTTTGTTAGACTCTAAATAAAAGTTTTTATGGACGCGAATAAAAACCGAATAGGTTCTCTTTAAGATTTCAATGCATTCTTTATTATATCGCGAGTATATTATATTTTTTAGTGCATAGCTACTAAACTCGAAATATATTCAAACAACATTCAAATACAGCTATTTTTACTATCTACTCAATAAATCGCTGTATCTTTCGCTAATCTCAGACCGCTCTTTACCGAACCGGCCCGTTCCAGTTAAAGCCGGATAAATGCGGCGCGAGCTCGACTTTCACCCTCATTACGAGCTTTATCAAATTAAGTAGCGCTTTTTCCTTTTTAATTCACCACGTTCCAACTGAGCTTCATTTACGTAAAGGTTACGCTTATGTATAATAGCGGGATAAACATTGTACTTGGTTTATTTATTTCATGGCAATTTGCCGCTATTTTGTAAGACAAGGGTCAATGATCTCACGTATTTTTCGTTAACAATGAACTCAAATAAATCGTCTCGTCTATCTTATATCTGAAACGCAGAATTTATTAATATATGGATGAAATTTGTCTCAATGTGTATATATATGTGTATTTTATATTCATTTTCTTTGAACACATTATTACTGTATTACATAGCGTTGGAACAAAACTAATTAAACTTAGGTATTTCAATGCGAAAGTACAAGTTCAAAACAGGGCAACTGAAAACTCAGGCATTCTGTAACGAAATAATATTTGAGTACGTTGTTAGAAATTAAGTTAGTTTAATCCTAAGAATCATATCAAAAAGCTTAGGTTGCTAAAACAATAGTATTACACATAACTATTTATACAATGAGTGTGTATGTATGTGTGTGTACTTATATTATAAATAAATAAATGCGAAAGTTTGTGAGGATGTGGGTGTGTTTGTTACTCTTCCACGCAAATATTACTGAACCGATTACAATGAAATTAGCACACATATAGAGGGTAACTTGGATTAACACATAGGATAGGTTTCATCCCCGAAATCCCACGGGAACAATGCGAGTTTTTCTATGAAAACGTTGGCGAAGCCGCGGGCGGAAATCTAGTTGTAAATAATACAAACTAAAGATAGTTAAAAATCTCATCATCAAACTGTTTAAAAATCTCTGACACAAGATCGATAAATACCCATATAATACCACAGAATATTCACATTGAACAATGTACAAACAATGAACATCTTTGTAACTTTCAAAGTCACCATCTTGAGATCCTTTAAAATGCCTACAATTTAACCATCTCCTAGTCAATCTAAAGTCAATCTCATTAAATGGAAACAAACCAGATCATTCTGTTACAGACATGGTACGCCTCATCGACCACGGCTTTCACAAGATCAAACCGAGACAGTCAATTGAAGTGCACTTGCGAGATGCTTGACATTAAGGAAAATGTAGGCAAGGTTAGATTAGGTTATTCATTACTAGTTATACCCGGTTTTACCCGCATTAATCCGCTCTTACTGGTCTTAGCATGATGATATATTGCCATTCCGATAAATTAGCTATTTAACACTGAAATATTTTTTCCGTCCGCGTCGTTCCTGTGATTAGCGCATTCAATCGAACAAAACACTCTTCAATTTTATTATTTCAGTTTGGATAATAGGAATTATAGGATTATTTCTATAATTTTAATTTATTCAATGTTATGTACATGCTATCTGCCACCTGCGGTGTTCCCGAACAACTACGACATTGGGGCCTTCAAGAAAAGAGCTTATTTGTCCATAAAAGGCCGGCAAAGCACCTGTAACACTCCTTGTGTTACAAGTGTTTATGGGCGGTGGTGACCACTTAACATCAGGTGGCCCACCTGCTCCTTTGCTTGCTCTGACATAAAAAAAATGCTGTTTCCACACTGACCGAGCTACTTCGGGAAGCAATTGCTTTGGCTGCTCGCGCTGTTGACCTTTATTTTTTAAATTTTATACAAAAAATACTTTTAGGATATCGATTATCGGCAGCAGTTATAGGAAAATCAAATCAAAGTTGAAAGTTTATTAATAGACTTCAGTTTGGACTACATAAAACTGTAGAATAGCAGAGGTTTCGAGGGATTGAAACTATTTCGCGGTAATCGATACGAAGTAATGGAGTGGTAAGCAAACTGCATACCCCGGTCAGTTAAACATTCCTAGAGTGTACGGTGACAATACGTTATAATATACTGTATAGGATAAATTTAAACCTTTCTAAAATTTAACGTTTGTATAGAAAAGGACAAATTTTAGTGTATTCCAACGCGTAATTATTGGTTTTGTTATCACACACTAAAGTTAAGCCTGTTAAAGAAAATCAATGAATGTAACAGATGTGAAATGGATAAAAAATATTTCTATGAATCCTAAAATATACAACGGTACATCTTTTTTGAATTTTTTTTGAACTGAAACTTCTTTTTCGGTGTTGGAAAAAAATTGAGTATAACATTTTTTCGTTACGCGCCATCTTTTTCTTATCCCTACCACGCGTGATTCGACGTATTTATGTGAAGTTGCATATAGTAAATTATTTTTTGAAAAATAATGTCATAAAGAAGATTCACTACGTAAGAGGTGAATCTTCTTTATGACACACACACTAGCACACTTTTTTTTCTATGTAAACTATGTATAAGATATATAGGTACCTATGTTAATAACATTATGTTAATAAATAAGTGTTATTTTAGTTTTATTGAGGGGTCTTTTAACATAATATAATATAATATAATAGTATATAATATTTATAAAGTACAGTACGACAGAAACCAACATACTTAATGAGCCTATAGAAACTAGAGCTATGGGAAATGTTAGGATTTTTTAGTCCCCATTTTTACCAAAATCATAGCCACTATCACATATTCAAAGTCAGACAGCGTATTGTCCATAGCCTATAGTTCTGTTCTCGGTGGAACAAACACACCTTTGTTCGATTTCAATAGCTTATGTAATGTAAACAATTGTTATATATTGCTTTGTATATAGTAAAGAGATTGTAAGAGACTCTTCAGGATATTTCAGACCCACTAATAATATGTATTCTGGTACTTGGTTTTTAAAAATTCAATCATAGAGATACAATTTATGGATTATAAAAACTTACATTATAAAGAGTAAGATTGCGTTTGTTTATTTGTTTGATTTATCTAATTACAAACTTATGGTAAATAATATATCGTTTTGTAACGCTAAAATCGTTTTAAAATCGCTGAAACATGGACAAGTGACTAGTAACATACATCAATGATTCAATGCATGACGATACTTTCACATATTACAGCTTTCTGCCCGCGGCTTCGCCCGCGTTTTAAGAACGCGACTAAAGTCAAATCACCAATCAACATTTAGTTGATACGTGTAATATTCAAGACCAAATATAAAAAATAAAATATATGTAAAACTTGATGATATTTTCGATTATCCTGTTTGATCAAAAACATAAAATATTGAAATTGACTCGATAGAAATAATTCACGAAGTTACCTCTAAATTTCACACTTTGACGTTTTTTACTTGACATGGTTATGCCTATTATGTTATTTTTTTCATAAACAATTATATTGAAACATTTGTGAGAACTTTGTTATACCACTTTTGTCTAATTACTTTTTGTTATGATTTAATCACGATAAAACACTTTTGGCGCTTACTATATTTTTAATTACGCAAGAAATCATCTTGCATCGCACGTTCTAGGAGCTTCAAACATAATTCTATTTCATACATCAGACGCTATCGCTCCGTTGAGACGAGTAGACCATGCTTAAATTGCTGTGCCGCGCGCCGATTTTTTAATAATATTGTTTCAATATTGTTTTTTTGAAAATGGTAAACAACAAAAGAACATTGAAACTTCAGAAACGAGAACTAAAAGAGATTCATATTTAAATGATATCTAACTAATTTTCGAAGATAAGTATAGTATTGTAATCATATTAATAAATACCTAATTATTATTTATAATAAATAATAATAATTATTATTTATTAATATGTATTAATAAAAAATACGACTTTCGATTCATTTCAGAAACTTTATGCAGGTGAGTTTAGATATTACATAAATATGTAATATCTAATCACACTCACACGAATTTATGCAAATGCATAAATTCGTTTCCGTGGGCTGAGTATTGACGCGACGATCTTAGGTATACAAACATATATATAGGTATATATTATATGGATACAAATATTTCATTCATAGTGTTACATCAATAAAATCAAGAAAGATTTATATGTACCTAGTATATTTTTTTATTGATTACTTATTACCATTACTACTATGATTACCTACTACCTATTTGTAGATTCCTATGGTTGTTCCAGTAAATAACGTAAATAGGTTGTGAATAGTAGATATATATAATATAATATATTCACAATCTGTATTATAATAATCACTGGTGCAGTGAACTCCCATAAATAATTATAATCCATACTATAATATTATAAATGCGAAAGTAACTCTGTCTGTCTGTCTGTTACTCAATCACGCCTAAACTACTGAACCAATTTGTATGAAATTTGGTATGGAGATATTTTGATACCCGAGAAAGGACATAGGCTACTTTTTATTGCGAAATACATATGTACCACGGGCGAAGCCGGGGCGGACCTCTAGTAAATTATAAAGTTATACCTGCTCATTATTTGAAATCTATCGTAAAATTAAATAAAATAAGTAACTTTACTCGTCTAAATATTTGTATATATAAAAATGAAACCCGTTTCGCGTTGTCACGGTATCACGTGTGAACGGCTGAACCGATTTCGATAATTCTTTTTTTATTGTATCCCTTGAAGGATGAAGGATGGTTCTCATGTAGAGAAAACGTAAATATGTACGTTTTCTCTACATGAGACTACGTTACAAATAAAATACATATATATCATTCATAAGTAACACGCGAAACGGAGCGCTCTCGATTGCGCTCATATGAAACAACATTCAGTACAATGCCTACATACGAAATCCAATAAGAGAAATTTCGCGACAGTCCTGCGCGTGAATCAAAAGATGGAATATCCATTTTTGGAGCGCCGGTTTCAAGCGACGGTGATAGCAGCAATTGCGCGCGACGCGACGGTGACCTTGCCACTCCTATATTATAAACAAACACTATGAATAGGGTTGCCAACTTTTTTTACAAGAAATAAAGTACGTATATTCATTATTCAGGTCTCTCTCTCTCTCTTGTCGGTCCCTCATGTCTGAGGATCGTGGTCAGCATCAGGGTTGCATCTGGAGCGGATGATTTGCCTCCACCGGTCTCTGTCCATGGCGTCTCTTACGACCGTGTAAAAAAAATATTAAACAGTATTTTAGCAAAACAAACAGTATTTATTGTAGTGTGTGCCCTCTGACTAAATAAAAAAAAATTGTGAGCGTCTAAATGTAACACATTATACTGTCTATATTATGTGTTTGCACTTTTATGCTGAAAACAGTCTTTTGTATAAATACTTTTTATTTGTTAAACAGTAAAAAGTATAATTTAGTGAAAAACAGTAGAATACTGTTTGGCAACCCTAAGTATGAATACACTCGCGAATGCAAATTCGGGGATTTTCTAATTTTGCTAAATTTTTGCGTTTGTAGTAGTGTATGGTCAGCAAATAAAAAAAACAACATTTTATTTTTAGTTTTTATTATATATACAGGGTTACTTGTAAAACACCAGCAACCTCGCAGGACAAGATACCTTACATCATAAGTAACAACATTAATAATTGTTCTACGACTTTTGATATTTTGTTAGATTTTATTTTCATAAAAAAATAAATGTTCATTTCATTTTCCGTTTGAATATTATAAACTCTACGCGCATCACAAAAATTACGTAAACAAGAAGCGAACGGGAGGGGAAAGGGGGCGTCGCGTCGCGGTTGTCCTTTCGATGATGAGTAGAACATAGACTTACAAACGTTAGGAGAGTACAATAAAAGCTTAAAAAAATCATTTAAAAATAATATATTTCGTTATGCCAACAGCCAAAAGTCGTAGAACAAATGTTACTTATGATGTTAGCTATCTTGTCCTGCGAGGTTGCCGGTGTTTTACAAATAACCCTGTATATGGGATTTTAAATTAAACTATATGTGTTTCTCCTCTGAAAAAGATGAAACTTTATTGTAATATTTGCACATTTAACATACGTATAACTTTTACATTAACAATTAACAATATAAAGTTACAACACTTACACACAAATTAAACACTTCAACAAATATTATAACAATAATAACAAATAATAACAACAATCAACAAATACAAAATTTAACAATTACGTAATAATTATAACTTTTGAATGAAATGTGTGCTTTATGTTCTAACGGTACCAAGCGACTCACGGACTGCACGTGGTACCTGCGGACAGCGTAAACTGGTTTATTCTGGTTTTGTGCGTGTTTCCACTTTCAACTATCAAGTGACGATTTATTTATTTGTTTTGTTTCGTAATTATTACGGTCAAATATTAATAACGAAACAAATTATTATGGACACGATATTTTATTGTTTCACGGTAGTCGTTTTGTCGTTTGCTCAAGAACGTGAAATTGAATGATAATTATTTTTTTTTTTATAAAGTCAAAACCATTTTCTTTCAAATAAAAACTTGTTTTTATTGAAAACAAAAATCAGAGTGTTGCTAGGAATAAGTATAAAATTAAATAGTAATGTAAGGATATCGAAACATTTTTGTATAGGCCTGAACGTTATAGTGGAAACGCGCTCTAAGATCTGAGTAATATACACACCACTAGATATGCAAATATTTCTCCAAGCTAATTTACCTTGTACTAATATTATACTAATATTGTACTAATATTGTAAATGTGAAAGTAACTCTCAATCACGCCTACTGAACCAATTTGCATAAAATTTGGTATAGAGATATTTTGATACCCGAGAAAGGACATAGGATAGGTTTTATCCCGGAAATCCCACGGGAACGGGAATTATGCGGGTTTTTCTTTGACTGCGCGGGCGATGCCGCGGGCGGAAAGCTAGTATATAATAAATCTATACAAATATTATAAAGAGGAAAGGTTTGATTTTTTGTTTGTTTGTTTGTATGAATTGAATAGGCTCCGAAACTACTTGGCAGATTTGAAAAATTCTTTCACCATTCGAAAGCTACATTATCCACGAGTAACATAGGCTAGGTTTTATCCCTGAAATCCCACGGGAACGGGAACTATGCGGGTTTTTCTTTGAAAACGCGGGCGAAGCCGCGGGCGGAAAGCTAGTATAATATAAAGTATAAACACAACAATTTAACATTCATTCAAATCATACAAACAAACAGACATAAACAAACAGACAGAATTTTTTACGGATTCGTGCTCTATACTGTTTCCCTAATATCGTTTTTTTGAATATATTACATACGTATACACTTTTTTACTGTTTTATTATATACGTATAGAATATAGATTATCATCAATAGTTATAAATAAAAATTAAAAAATAATAATAAATTATCATATTACATAATTTGCCATGATTTCAACTTCACTGTATACTAACTACCGAAAATACGCGTTGAACGCGCGAAGAATATTGTGTTTAATTTAGCGTCCGATGAACTTTACGTAAGTACGGTGAGCCGTGTATGATGGAAGAATGATTGCGCGCGGCATGGCGCGCTAGGGCGGGGCCCATAACTTTAGAAATTCTCTGACTTTATGCCCACTCTTAAGAACGCGACTAAAGTCAAATCACCAATCAACATTTAGTTGATACGTGTAATATTCAAGACCAAATATAAAAAATAAAATATATGTAAAACTTGATGATATTTTCGATTATCCTGTTTGATCAAAAACATAAAATATTGAAATTGACTCGATAGAAATAATTCACGAAGTTACCTCTAAATTTCACACTTTGACGTTTTTTACTTGACATGGTTATGCCTATTATGTTATTTTTTTCATAAACAATTATATTGAAACATTTGTGAGAACTTTGTTATACCACTTTTGTCTAATTACTTTTTGTTATGATTTAATCACGATAAAACACTTTTGGCGCTTACTATATTTTTAATTACGCAAGAAATCATCTTGCATCGCACGTTCTAGGAGCTTCAAACATAATTCTATTTCATACATCAGACGCTATCGCTCCGTTGAGACGAGTAGACCATGCTTAAATTGCTGTGCCGCGCGCCGATTTTTTAATAATATTGTTTCAATATTGTTTTTTTGAAAATGGTAAACAACAAAAGAACATTGAAACTTCAGAAACGAGAACTAAAAGAGATTCATATTTAAATGATATCTAACTAATTTTCGAAGATAAGTATAGTATTGTAATCATATTAATAAATACCTAATTATTATTTATAATAAATAATAATAATTATTATTTATTAATATGTATTAATAAAAAATACGACTTTCGATTCATTTCAGAAACTTTATGCAGGTGAGTTTAGATATTACATAAATATGTAATATCTAATCACACTCACACGAATTTATGCAAATGCATAAATTCGTTTCCGTGGGCTGAGTATTGACGCGACGATCTTAGGTATACAAACATATATATAGGTATATATTATATGGATACAAATATTTCATTCATAGTGTTACATCAATAAAATCAAGAAAGATTTATATGTACCTAGTATATTTTTTTATTGATTACTTATTACCATTACTACTATGATTACCTACTACCTATTTGTAGATTCCTATGGTTGTTCCAGTAAATAACGTAAATAGGTTGTGAATAGTAGATATATATAATATAATATATTCACAATCTGTATTATAATAATCACTGGTGCAGTGAACTCCCATAAATAATTATAATCCATACTATAATATTATAAATGCGAAAGTAACTCTGTCTGTCTGTCTGTTACTCAATCACGCCTAAACTACTGAACCAATTTGTATGAAATTTGGTATGGAGATATTTTGATACCCGAGAAAGGACATAGGCTACTTTTTATTGCGAAATACATATGTACCACGGGCGAAGCCGGGGCGGACCTCTAGTAAATTATAAAGTTATACCTGCTCATTATTTGAAATCTATCGTAAAATTAAATAAAATAAGTAACTTTACTCGTCTAAATATTTGTATATATAAAAATGAAACCCGTTTCGCGTTGTCACGGTATCACGTGTGAACGGCTGAACCGATTTCGATAATTCTTTTTTTATTGTATCCCTTGAAGGATGAAGGATGGTTCTCATGTAGAGAAAACGTAAATATGTACGTTTTCTCTACATGAGACTACGTTACAAATAAAATACATATATATCATTCATAAGTAACACGCGAAACGGAGCGCTCTCGATTGCGCTCATATGAAACAACATTCAGTACAATGCCTACATACGAAATCCAATAAGAGAAATTTCGCGACAGTCCTGCGCGTGAATCAAAAGATGGAATATCCATTTTTGGAGCGCCGGTTTCAAGCGACGGTGATAGCAGCAATTGCGCGCGACGCGACGGTGACCTTGCCACTCCTATATTATAAACAAACACTATGAATAGGGTTGCCAACTTTTTTTACAAGAAATAAAGTACGTATATTCATTATTCAGGTCTCTCTCTCTCTCTTGTCGGTCCCTCATGTCTGAGGATCGTGGTCAGCATCAGGGTTGCATCTGGAGCGGATGATTTGCCTCCACCGGTCTCTGTCCATGGCGTCTCTTACGACCGTGTAAAAAAAATATTAAACAGTATTTTAGCAAAACAAACAGTATTTATTGTAGTGTGTGCCCTCTGACTAAATAAAAAAAAATTGTGAGCGTCTAAATGTAACACATTATACTGTCTATATTATGTGTTTGCACTTTTATGCTGAAAACAGTCTTTTGTATAAATACTTTTTATTTGTTAAACAGTAAAAAGTATAATTTAGTGAAAAACAGTAGAATACTGTTTGGCAACCCTAAGTATGAATACACTCGCGAATGCAAATTCGGGGATTTTCTAATTTTGCTAAATTTTTGCGTTTGTAGTAGTGTATGGTCAGCAAATAAAAAAAACAACATTTTATTTTTAGTTTTTATTATATATACAGGGTTACTTGTAAAACACCAGCAACCTCGCAGGACAAGATACCTTACATCATAAGTAACAACATTAATAATTGTTCTACGACTTTTGATATTTTGTTAGATTTTATTTTCATAAAAAAATAAATGTTCATTTCATTTTCCGTTTGAATATTATAAACTCTACGCGCATCACAAAAATTACGTAAACAAGAAGCGAACGGGAGGGGAAAGGGGGCGTCGCGTCGCGGTTGTCCTTTCGATGATGAGTAGAACATAGACTTACAAACGTTAGGAGAGTACAATAAAAGCTTAAAAAAATCATTTAAAAATAATATATTTCGTTATGCCAACAGCCAAAAGTCGTAGAACAAATGTTACTTATGATGTTAGCTATCTTGTCCTGCGAGGTTGCCGGTGTTTTACAAATAACCCTGTATATGGGATTTTAAATTAAACTATATGTGTTTCTCCTCTGAAAAAGATGAAACTTTATTGTAATATTTGCACATTTAACATACGTATAACTTTTACATTAACAATTAACAATATAAAGTTACAACACTTACACACAAATTAAACACTTCAACAAATATTATAACAATAATAACAAATAATAACAACAATCAACAAATACAAAATTTAACAATTACGTAATAATTATAACTTTTGAATGAAATGTGTGCTTTATGTTCTAACGGTACCAAGCGACTCACGGACTGCACGTGGTACCTGCGGACAGCGTAAACTGGTTTATTCTGGTTTTGTGCGTGTTTCCACTTTCAACTATCAAGTGACGATTTATTTATTTGTTTTGTTTCGTAATTATTACGGTCAAATATTAATAACGAAACAAATTATTATGGACACGATATTTTATTGTTTCACGGTAGTCGTTTTGTCGTTTGCTCAAGAACGTGAAATTGAATGATAATTATTTTTTTTTTTATAAAGTCAAAACCATTTTCTTTCAAATAAAAACTTGTTTTTATTGAAAACAAAAATCAGAGTGTTGCTAGGAATAAGTATAAAATTAAATAGTAATGTAAGGATATCGAAACATTTTTGTATAGGCCTGAACGTTATAGTGGAAACGCGCTCTAAGATCTGAGTAATATACACACCACTAGATATGCAAATATTTCTCCAAGCTAATTTACCTTGTACTAATATTATACTAATATTGTACTAATATTGTAAATGTGAAAGTAACTCTCAATCACGCCTACTGAACCAATTTGCATAAAATTTGGTATAGAGATATTTTGATACCCGAGAAAGGACATAGGATAGGTTTTATCCCGGAAATCCCACGGGAACGGGAATTATGCGGGTTTTTCTTTGACTGCGCGGGCGATGCCGCGGGCGGAAAGCTAGTATATAATAAATCTATACAAATATTATAAAGAGGAAAGGTTTGATTTTTTGTTTGTTTGTTTGTATGAATTGAATAGGCTCCGAAACTACTTGGCAGATTTGAAAAATTCTTTCACCATTCGAAAGCTACATTATCCACGAGTAACATAGGCTAGGTTTTATCCCTGAAATCCCACGGGAACGGGAACTATGCGGGTTTTTCTTTGAAAACGCGGGCGAAGCCGCGGGCGGAAAGCTAGTATAATATAAAGTATAAACACAACAATTTAACATTCATTCAAATCATACAAACAAACAGACATAAACAAACAGACAGAATTTTTTACGGATTCGTGCTCTATACTGTTTCCCTAATATCGTTTTTTTGAATATATTACATACGTATACACTTTTTTACTGTTTTATTATATACGTATAGAATATAGATTATCATCAATAGTTATAAATAAAAATTAAAAAATAATAATAAATTATCATATTACATAATTTGCCATGATTTCAACTTCACTGTATACTAACTACCGAAAATACGCGTTGAACGCGCGAAGAATATTGTGTTTAATTTAGCGTCCGATGAACTTTACGTAAGTACGGTGAGCCGTGTATGATGGAAGAATGATTGCGCGCGGCATGGCGCGCTAGGGCGGGGCCCATAACTTTAGAAATTCTCTGACTTTATGCCCACTCTTAAAAGAAAAAAAAACTTGAGCGATGTCAAGGGACATCCGGATGGAACGAAGTGTTAAGTTAGAGAGAGACAGACAGAGAACCACGCGCACGCGCTTACAACTCTAGCAAAAAGTGTCGTGACAACTTTTCATCAGAATTTTTTCCGTCTAGTGAAAGGGGTTCACAACGCGCGATAAGGAACTTCGTTCCAAAAACCCGCATAGTTCCTGTTCCTGTGGGATTTCCGGGATATCATGTCCTATGTGTTAAACCAAGTTACCTTTTATATGTATGCCAAATTTTTCTTGGCAACTACTTAACTTTCACATTTACGTATATAATAGTATGATAAAATAAAAACTAATATAAAACCAGAGCAACCGAGTTTCAATAACAATTTAGCACTTAAACCGAAGCCTTGAATACCATTTACAAGCTTCGCAAATTCACATTGGGATTCAGACGTTGCTAGCATTGACCACAGTGAGAAGGTACACATACCGGACAAACAGACAGTATCCACTTACCGTGTACAGCTTAGGTCAAGCAATGTCTTCAGTTTACCTGTATGTAAATTCAAACTCAAACTCAAACATTTATTTATTCAATTAGACTTCTTCGAGAAGCACTTTTGAAACGTCATATTTTTACATATTTTTAACATTTACCACCGATTGGGAAAGCAGTATCTATGTAGAAGAACCGGCAAGAAACTCCATAGTTGCTCTTTTTAATGATGTCAATTGTCAGTATTACAATAATTTAATTACAAAATATGTAACTGTATTTTATCATAATTAATTAATTAATTAACAAGTTGTTCACGATTAAACGTTGATAGATGGATAATTTTATAAAATTTTACATAATATTTGCATAGAGTCTTAAAGAGATTTAACTTGATGAGATAAATATACAAAATAAGTTTTTATTTTAACAATAGTGATTTGATTGTTCGTCCGTTAAATCAGACTTGTTTCGATTCATATTAAGAGAAATATGTACCTATGTATATAATATGTACTAGCCACTAGGACAGAAGAATATAGTACCTATAAACCATACGGTGAATACCAAGCTACAGCTGGAGTATAATAGGTATTATGAGATAATGATGACTGTGATGAAGGTGACGATAATATAAATGTCATTTTGATCATCAACGGGTTTAAGAAAACGTTAACTTTAACCCTAAACTTATGCATACCTACCCTTAACTGTTAATTTAGAGCTTTTTATAAAAATCTTTAAACAATCTATATTCTTAACTTAATTATTTTACAATCTATATTCTTAACTTAATTCTTAACACATGCTTACCTTAAACCTTTAATTTAAACCTTAATTTACAAGAAAATACCACAAAATGTGGTTGCAAAATTATGTCCATTTATGCACTTGACGTTCCTATGCTATTAAAATATCGTCAGAGCATTAACGAAACATAACTTTGTAAATGAGAACATACTTCGTGAAGTTAGAGGTACACCGATGTGGTTGTACAAAGCATTTTGCTTAGATGCTATGAAAGCTTTATGTAAATAAGTTATTAACTATTGTGTAGAATATTTCAAAATTACAAGAATATCTCGTGAGTTAGAATTTAAAATAAATTACAATTTACTACTAAAATTTGAAGAAGATAATGGAAGAGAGTTGTGATTAAAATTTTTAACGCATGAAACGTTAGATATCTAGGTATGGTATGGCATAATAAAGCTATTTTTTTTATTTCTTTTTTAAGTTCACTTCTTCTAACAAGACGTATTTGAATTCATAGTTCTCATAATAAAAGTAAATTTTACAGTGAGCTCAAAAATTACTAAACTGATTTAATGAGCTTTCAATAAGAAAGCTTCATAATAGACTCTTGTTTTTGTTAAGTTAAGCATCTGATTTTACTTACAAAACCCTACAAATTACGATTAAAGATTAAAGTATCAAATAGAAGTGAAAACTAGAGCCACAAGAACAGATATTTGACTTGTTAATTCGACCAATCAAAGCGAAGCCTGTCGAGTTGGTAACGGCGAATGTCAAAATCAGTTTGAACTCCATTCATTTTGGCGAACGTTCGTACCAATGGATGGAAGTTAATTTCTAACTGCACTGTGTTAAACTAGATTTTGTGGTAATTGCATTTTCTTCGAGTAAAGTATTTTCTGCTATTATTTCAGTAAGGTGTATTGGGGTCGTTTCGAATGAAAAAACTACAATGTGTAATCAACACGTGATTGATTTAAAAATGTTTATGTAATTATTATAAAACATATATATATATTCATAAAACACCTCACGATACATACAATAAAACGATCCCCTGAAGCAGAATTCCGAAATATTCGAAATTACCCCACATCTGAAATTCCCCCAATGCGCTACAATATGTTCGTTTATAATTATTATGTCTGCAGTTACATTCAGAGAGGACAGATTATTTGTTTAGTAAGTTAGTTCGTATAGGGATACACTTAAATCATAGCAAATAAATACTGTTTATTATTTCACGAGAAGAAAGCTAGTTGCTTAGTCATAATAAATTTATTATCATGTAACTTAATACCATCCCAAAATCTTTTTTTCTTTCAATTATTAACACCGAACATAATGAAAGACAAATTTCTTCTGATAAAGAAATTGCACCCTTACCATGCAAATTACCAACAATTTTCTATCACCTAGGTATATCATTTTTTTTCTACAAAACCTGATTAAGGAGATTCGAATATAAATATACGATTTAACAAATAAATTCTTCGTAGGTGGCGTGTGATAACGAGCTGGGTGGTAATTGAATAAAATTGAACAGTAAAATAGCAGTTTATTCGTGATCACGACGGATGACAATTATCCTTCCGGTACGATAGATTTGTGCAATTTCGTTCAGGCTATGACACAAGCGGAAATGTGAGAGAACGAATCATATCACTTCATTTAGTTTGAAGTTTGAAGCGTTTGAAGTCATACAAGTGGTTATTTACAAAGTACACTTTCCTCGCTAGACATCCTCGCACATTATTGTTGAAAAAGTACCCTAATGGCTTGGAACATATTAAGGGCTTGATACTGTTGCAACTAGAAAATATAGCCACATTGACTCTTTAATAAAATCGACGATCGGGTCCTCTAGGATAACATTAGCCTGTTTTGTAAGGATTTCACAATTTTTACAGTTATCATGATAATCAAAAACAAATATAACAAACCATTAAATAACTAAATAGTAAAAAAATATTTCATCGCTACTCTATTATTCTTTGTTCTTCTGAACAGAAAAAAAGATAATAAGCAATCGATGTCCCTATTCAAGTATTTTTACCAGTTATGTATTCAGTATCTTTTAGTTTTCATATAATATTTTAGATTTCGCGGTTTTCGTGGCCCAAGTTCGCTCAATTTAACTTCTTGTTATGCTCGACGTTAATTAATTTAAATTATATTTTTCGACAGACGTTGTTAGTAGCGAATATTGGACATATGTGGGAGTTCTGGGAATATTATAACATTCATTTTTGATGTTTTTATTATTATGAGTTTTAATTAACCGCTAGGGTATATGATATTTTCTATTTATCAGTAAAGTATTAGGATATGTGGTGGTAGTGGCTGAGTGGTTAAGCACTGGTTTAGTTTAAAGTCGAAACTACATGGATTTTTCAATGAAATGTATTCGAATAGTAGGAAAACGTCGTGAAGAACATCTCTAACAAAAAGTTTGGTGACATGTGACATCTAACTACCTGCATTTGGTCATAACCCTGCGAAAATTATGATGAAATAGCTTGAAAGTGTTGAAATAAAAGATGAATTTTGTATATGCATATAATATGCATGCAAGCACTGAAATATAATAATGTATGTGCAAGAAAACAACACACATATAAACTACTATCCAGTATGTATAATACTAAAAGCAAAACACATTGAAACATATTACTTATTTAAGTACTTTCAGTTATCACTACTACTTACTATCTACATAGTATTATAGTAAAACCAAAACGCAGATATTTAAACGTATTCACAGTCAAACATATTCTCTATAGATATAATTCAACACATCAAAACCAAAGCTACAATGACAAAGCTTTTACCATTACAAGCCCATCCAGCAAAACATCGTTTAAACCAAGGTTTAAACGAGACTAGTTATCTATTCAGGTGCCTTTTGTCTCGGTACACAAAAGGCCACGGAAGTGGGGGAGGGGGGGAACTAGTAGTGGGAGGGAGGGGGGTACTAATTGCATCCCGCCTGCAAGTAATTAGCAGATCTGGATACCTTGCTCTGTGATTAGCGTGGAATGGTTTTCGATATTTGCAAGTTTGGGTGCGGGATTATTTTAATATGATAGTTTAATGGGAAATGTTTTGGATATACGCGATTGTAAGCAGTTTTAGTTACAAGGAGATAACTGTTCTATTGTCATAATTTTATCTTACATTTTACACTATAATTTATATACTGGATTACATTAAGAATGTTTGGTTTTCCAAGGGTTTTCCTATGTTTCTTGATTACCAGATAATTGAATCACATAATTTAAGTTCTTATGTCCAATGATTTTCTACAATTCAATTTAAACAACACCGTTGAATTCAATGCGTGTGCTTAATCAATTAAAAAAACTAGTTTATACATTTTGAATTTTTTATTCGAAACAAACTCTAACTAACTTAAACTGCATAATTACCAGTTAGAAATTCTAACAAACAAGAAAGAATTGCTGACCTCTTTTATTAAATAAAGCTGTATTTACAGTGACCGTATTGTACTTGTTTAGTAATTATTTCTTGGTTTCAAATATTGTTGATAACTATTACTTCATTTTATATTTAACTAGCTTTCCACCCGCAGCTTCACCCGCGCTGTTAAAGAAAAACCCGCATGGTTCCCGTTCCCGTAGGAGTTCCGGGGTAAAACCTATCCTATTTCCCGGGGTAAAAAGGAGCCTATGACCTTTCTCAAAATATCTCTATACCAAATTTCATGAAAATTGGTTCAGTGGTTTAGGCGTGATTGAGTTACAGACAGACAGACAGAGTTACTTTCGCATTTTTATTATTAGTATGGATTTTTTGTGTGGAGCGTAGTTCGTTAATAGTTTAAATAAATGTCGAAAGAGGCAAGAAATTATAAGAATTAATTAATAGGTAAGACAAAATATGTTTGCATTTTGCTGTCAAATGTTTTAATAAATGTTGACAGCGCTGATTAGTTGCCCCGAACGTGCGTGAACATTTTTTTCTTTTTGCATCTAAAAGTAATTAAAAACTTAAAGGATAAAACGAAATAACATGACATAGATGTGACATAGGTTTATTATATACTTTTAACAAATCCTCACTGTAAAGTATTTTAATTCCCCGTTTAATAATATAGATTCAGCTAATAATACACGCTAACGAAGTGTCATGTCCAGTCGCCATATTTATTTCTACAAAACATAGAAGCCAGTGCAGTGATCTGGGCTGACCTAATTTTATGGACGGCAAAAACTTAGCTAATGGTACTGTGAAGTGATACATTCGTTGATGTAGAGTACTGGATGTGGCGCTATTACTCTATTTTTTTATATTTGTTATGACGTCGCGTTTAATTCATACAGGGTGACTGGTTAGACGTCAGACGCATTTTGACAGGAGTTTTGCTAATCAGCTGTCCGATTTCCATACAAAGTCCAATTTTTTTTCTACGAATTCAGAAAAATTGTAGAACAAAAGTTGTTCAGTTTCATAAGTAGAAGCTCCTGTCTAAATTCGTCTCACGTCTTACCTTTCACCTGGTATTTATACACATTAGACAACCCAGTTTTATTTGACCAGAGTTTTGAATGAAGATTAAAAAAAAATGCTTTTTACAGGTATATTAGCTTTTATCATATTTCAGGGTTCCTACGACAAACTATTTATCGTAGCACGTCTACAGACTACGTTCCACTGCTACGAGCTACGTCACATGCTACATTCGAAATAATTAACAGTCCTAATTATTACTTCAGTCATAGATAGCGCTGTAAGAAAACACCCTTAAATCTTATCCAGTACTAATTTAGCACTAGATCTTCGTTGGCTAAGTGACCATTAATTCGGGGCCACTCACCCGAGACAATCTAAATGACCAACCCCGAATTATCCCCTGCAACTATGAATTTTGTATGTATAATATGAAATAGTATGTACTTGTCTTTGTTTGATGTACTTGTCTTGGTTTAATGAGGGTATAAAGGGACGCTTCAAGTATTTGACTGCTTTAAGTATGTTATAATAAATTGTGGATCAATTGCGGTGTCAGATAAAATCCTAAATCTATACTAATATTATAAAGCTGAAGAGTTTGTTTGTTTGTTTGAACGCACTAATCTCGGGAACTACTGGTCCGATTTCAAAAATTCTTTCGGTGTTAGATAGCCCATTTATCGAGGAAGGTTATATTATCACGCTACGGGCAACAGGAGTGGAGCCACGGGGTTGAAACCGCGCGGAGCAGCTAGTATAAGATATGCTTCGATTTTGTTTGAGCTCTATAATACAATTCAAAAGTAATAATGATTTACTGACTACTTATTCATTAAAAAAAGTCCTTTAATTTAGAGCAAATCTGTATCGCTACAGATCTTGATACTTCACAAGTAAAAAAATTTGATAAAAAATTACAAATTATATAAAAAGTGAGTAGAACATTGTGAAATTTAAAAGCACCTAAGTAGTTGTTATTTTTGTCTATTTTACCATTGTGACATAAAATAAGAGATATAATTATGATTAATGTAACGAAAAATCATTATAGATATCCTTATGCTACTATTGTATGTGTGAGTGACTAACTGCGTTTGTGTGTGTTAACTAATTGTGCCTTTAACGGTTTAAAGGATTTCTTTGACAGACAATCCTCACGTGGATTCCGTAATTAAGTACTTAGGTACATAATGAAACATCTGGGCCTTATCCCTTTACATTACAATAAATTAAATGTTTTGTGTGGCTTCACTTAACTAAGTAGGTTTTATGAAATGGTTTCAATCGCTAGTGTATTTAATGAAAAGTTATATTAAATTTCTTTTATAAATATGTAAAAAATATGGAACTACTTTGTATTATGCCACTAGCTGTGCCCCGCAGTTTTACCCACATTGCTCCGCTCCTATTGGTTTTTGCGTGATAAACTAGGACTCCAGCCTTCCTCAATACATAGCTAACACTGAAATAATTTTCAAATCGGTCCCCTAGTTCCTAAGATTAGCGCGTTCAATCAAACAAACAAACTCTTCAACTTTATAATATTAGTATAGATTTGCTTTTTACTATTTTAATAGTTGAACGTAGTAATCGTAACTTCCATAGCTTTTGACATAATTATTATACAGTTAAGTTACTTGACATGAGAAATAAAGAAACAAAGATTGTGAAGTGATTAAACAAATACTTAAAAGACTTAAAAAGTTTAAAAGAAAGTGAGTTGTAGAAATAGGTTGGCAGGTCAGGCACACTGAACTTAAGAAGTGTGTTTTTGTTCTATATAAACTAAACTAATATATTTAAGTTTAAAACTGAAAACCTCATTTTTATTTTCCTTGCTGTGTACCTATACAATGAAGAATAAATAAATAAATCCTTAAAATGTTAGAAATACAACTGAACTCAGTATCATCGTCAGACTTAACAAAAAATGCATTTTAATCATCCATTTACGAGATTCAAATTTACATACCTACACTTCATTATATTAAATTAATAAAAAAACCCCTGATACCAGTATAGGGAATTTACAATATTCACATTATTAAATGAATGCCATTTATTAATCCTTACTGAAATTCCATTAAGGTCCATTAATTAATTAATTCCAATTATGAAATGTTTTACCTGCCATAATTATATTTTGTAGTTACATTTACAAGCTTTCCGCCCCGGCTTCGCCCGTGGTACATGTTTGCGTTTTCGTTTCACAAAAACCATCCTCGCCGTTTCAGCCGTTCTCGAGTCTTTTACTTTAACACATTTAGCGTTTTATTTTTATATTATACTAGCTTTCCACCCGCGACTTTACCCGCTTTGTCTAAAACCTAAAAAAATACTAAATATTCTTAAACTCAAAACTCAAACATTCAAACATTCATTTATTCAATTAGACTACTATTTAGTAGCACTTTCGAATCGTCATTACATAATTATTTTAACATTTACCACCGATTCGGAAAGCAGTGATCTATGGAGAAGAATCGGCAAGAAACTCCATAGTTGCTCTTTTAAAATCATGTCGATATTACATAATATGTAACTTATATCTAAATACATAATATATCATAATATACAAAGAACTGTCCTGTGGTTTTTACGCGACAACCCTCCATGGGTTTTTATCGTCCATATATTCCTGAATACTGTAGTACGCTCTCTGAACTAGTACATTTTTTATATAAGTTTTAAATTTAGAACTACTAAACTCTCTAATATTATGAGGAATTCTATTGTAAAAGCGTATACCTTGACCCATAAATGAATTTTTAACTTTAGCTAATCGAAAAAATGGCATTTCAATTCTATTTCTGTTCCTTGTGCCATAACAGTGTCTATCTCCTACTCTTGTGTGTAAGTCGGCGTTTTTGTGTACATGCAAAATATTATTAAATATATACTGTGATGGTAGAGTAAGTATACCAGTATTCTTAAAGAGATCTCTTAGTGAGTCCCGAGCACGTAAATTATATATAGAGCGAATGGCTCTTTTCTGTAAGATAAATATAGTTTCTATATCTGCTGCCCTATTAAATACTAAAACCTTTCTCATTAATCACTCTATTTATAAAAAAAAACCGCATCAAAATCCGTTGCGTAGTTTTAAAGATTAAAGCATACATAGGGACATAGGGACAGAGAAAGCGACTTTGTTTTATACTATGTAGTAGTATGTATACGTATAATGTTTTTCAGTGTAAACCGTTGACTAAACCAGGAGATAACGTAGCCTATAAATTATTCAGCAATCAGAGGCTGCAATTCTCACTTGAGACACTTGCAGACATCTGTGTCTAGACTTTAAATACGTGTCTTCAGTCTAACTAATTGTACTCGAGAATTGCCTGAGGATTTTGGGAATTAAAGCTATTGGAACTTTAGTTACAGATATTTCAAATATCCATATTGAGTAATATAAATAAATTTCTAATAATAATATTATGGAAGTACTGAATTATATAATGCTGAAAAAGATTGGATATTTTCATACTAAGGTAATTCGTCCCTTATTTATCTAATTACTAGCTGCGCTTCGACGTTTCACCCACATGGCTCTGCTCCTGTTGGTCAGCGTAATGTTATAACATTGTAATGTTATAATATATTATAGCCTATGCCTATGCCCTATAGCCTACCTTGATAAATGAGCTATCTAACCAAGATAATTTTTCAAATCGGGCCAGTAGTTCCTGAGATTAGAGCGCTCAAACAAACAAACTCTTCAGCTTTATAATATTAGTATACATTTTCTTCTCCTACTATTACTTGACGCTAAATGGTAAGTTACTTGCACATTCACGAGAAAACAACGGAACGAATTTGTATGTTTGACAAAGACATATATATAATACTAGCTTTCCACCCGCAGCTTCGCCCGCGCAGTCAAAGAAAAACCCGCATAGTTCCCGTTCCCGTGGGATTTCCGTGATAAAACCTATCCTATTTCCCGGGGTAAAAAGTAGCCTATGTCCTTTCTCGGGTATGAAAATATCTCTATACCAAATTTCATGCAAATTGGTTCAGTAGTTAAGGTGTGATTGAGTAACAGCATTTATAATATTAAGTATGGATTTTGCAATAGCATTGAGCCAATTTCTATACACTACACTGTACGCATAAGTGAAGTCAGAAACAAGCATGTATTTAAACGTTATAAAAACAAAATCGTCCCATGAAAACCACCAACAAACAAGAATTTACCGCAAGCATACTAAAAAACAAAATATTCAAAACTTCTGCTCCATTAATATGAAATTGCGTCGTAAATTCCAGCTGTTAATAATAATATCACGTTATTAGTAAAGAATTTAATATCAGTGCTCCAATTACGCTGCATGCCGCGTGACCACGGATCGATTAGCTCGAGACAAGCTTGTCAGTTTCGCCTTTCCACCAGAGTTGTGCTACAATATTGCCTTTGATATTCACCAATCAAATTCATGTGCATATAGGTACTGGTGGGATTGGATTCAACTAAAGTATGTTTTACTATGGATTGATTCGTGCTATGGATGTGCATGTGGGAGATTTTTTCGAGGATAATAGTTTGACAATGAAAAATGCGCTGCGCTACGCTTCGCCATATCTGCGCCAGCCCTAACTTTACTACATGGTATATAAAACAAAGTCGCTTTCTCTGTTCTTGTATGTTTAAATCGTTAAAACTACGCAACGGATTTTGTTGTGATTTTTTTAATAAAGTGATTCAGAAGGTTTTAGTAAGTATATAATTTATTAGGTTTAAGACAAAGCGGGCGAAGCCGCGGGCGGTTAGCTAGTTTGGAATAAATTGGATACAATGTTTATGGGTTTGATTATAAGTAAATTAAAAAAATACTGTGTGTAAAAATTACCGTGCGGTAGAACTTTAACCTAGGTACTCAAGGTCAAAGGCTATCGCTTCTGCATAGCCGAGGCTTATAATATGACCACAATTATTTTGTCTATTATTTCAAAATGAGTACAAAAACTGGTAGCGTTAAATGCGATAATAATTACGAAAATAAAATCGTACTTTGTTTTACTGAGAGATCAATAATTATTGATTACTTTGTAAGTTTGAAATATTATGACATGTACATTTTATAATATAACTAGCTTACCACCCGCGGCTTCACCCGCTTTCTCTAAAACGATTTGAGATTTAAACTATCCTATCTCTCAAGTTGGATCGAACTGCACATAGTGTGCGAATTTTATTATAATCGGTTAAGTGGTTTAGGAGTCCATTGAGGACAAACATTGTGACACGAGATTTATATAATATATATATATAAGATATAAGATAAGATAAGAAAGATAAGATAAGATTAAGATAAGATGGAATTAACTTATTTAATTAGTATGTTGTATTCTCTATCTCTATCCATTCTTTGAGAGTAATGAACAAAAAATTATTCTAATAACTTAGGCCCCGGAACCACAGACAATAGAAAATCTATTGTGTCTGGGACCGATCGGGCCGCTTGGGGCTCAATGGGTTATAAGACATAATATTTAAGGGTTATGAAAATAAAACAAACATTCAATAAAAACACTTTATTTTATCACAAACAAAAATATGGCAATACTTGTATTTGTATATGGACATCCATTTTAAATTTCTAAGTGCAATAACTTAAAATTATATATTTATATAAAACAAATAAAAATCATACAATATTTTTTAATCAAATGACTAGAAATAAATAATTGAGATCAAATTAAAATATTAACAATTCTTTTTAAAAATATCCATTTACAAAATTTATTTCAATGAATCCTGTTATCTAATGTTCTTATATTTTTCTATTTTATGTGTTTCGATGCTTTCCTCAATAAGAAATGCTTTTATAAATAATATATATATTATGTATTATGAAATTAATTTTTAATTATTATAAAAGTGATTTCTTATAGTATCACCTATTGAGTATAATATATAGGTAATTAATGAAATAAAATTCAACATGTTTTAATAAAAAAGAATAAGTACCTAACATAAAAGGTTTTTAAAATACTATTTGTTACAAAAAATATTACAAATGAGAATTAATAAACGACTTGTGTTAACGTTTAAATGATGTTTTAGTTCATAAACAAAAATACTTTACATAATATTAGTACAGGAAGTACTTTAAATAAATAAATTTAAATCAAATTACCTATGCGCAAAATTAAAATATGTACTTATCACGTAAAATATTTTAGAGTTTCATCATATTATATACTATGTAAAATGTATACAATAGTAATGTGTATCTAATGTGTATGTATATTTATTGTTCAATACAAACTAAGGCCCATTTATTAAAAATTGTTTATCTGCGACCTTTCTCTATAACTGTCATATTAATAATTTGACTTATGAAAAGAAAGCAACAATTTTAAACTATATTTATACTGTACTAGTGGTTCGCCCCGGCTTCGCCCGTGGTACCTACATGTTTAAACTATCCTATCTCTGAAGTTGGATCGAACTGCACATGGTGTGCGAATTTTATTATAATCGGTTAAGTGGTTTAGGAGTCCATTGAGGACAAACATTGTACAAGAGATTTATATATATTAAGATGGGTCTGAAAATTAAATTAGCAATACTAAGGGGTAATCAATATAATAGCATAATATATATGTAGTTGCAAATACTAAACAATTTTTTCTACATCAATCCCATATTCTCAATCGAATCATATCACATAGATATTGATAGATATTGTTTTTTCTAAGAATATATTTTATCTTTTGTTAAACGCTCATATTAGGTACTTACAAAGATTATTATTATAAATTGTAATAAAAAATAAAATTATTAAGATAATTATTATCTTAATATCAAATTGAGTTATATTTTATGCTTAGTAAAAAAAAAATCCGTATTAATTTCGTGCTTTAATATGAGCGTTTTACAAGTAATACAATAACGTTCCAATCAATCTAAAATATATCTAAAGAAGGATAATTTTGAATAATTTAATGTATTGCACTGCCCGAAGTCAGTCTTCAAATAAATATTAAAAACCAGTGCTTTTTTACTTTAATATTGTGATACAATTACTCTACATAATTTAAAGGTTATAAAACTCTATGATACTTTATCGTTCTACAATGGGAACTGTTGTTATACAAAACTGCAGATTTTTGAAGTGAAACTTCTTTATCGGGGTTGGTAAAAAATTTGTGTAACATTTTTCCGTTACGCGCCATCTTTTTCTTATCCCTACCACGCGTGATTTGACGTATTTCTGGAAAGTTGCATATAGTAAATTATTTTTTGAAAAATAAGGTCACAAAGAAATTTCACTTCTTACGTGTGTACACTACTAGTACACGCACACATTTTTTTATTTAGTCTATTCGTAATGTATGAAAAATGTTCATTAATTTCATGTTTTATTTACCATACACATACGTGAATTTCACTTTTTCTCCATTGGCATTGTAGTACGTAGAAATATATTATGAAAAAATATTTCTTGTGCTCCAAAAAATAATAACATAATCAAAGGTAGAGACGAACTTTTTAAAATAATTAATTTATGATGCCTGGAAGAGATCACTCTTTAGTCATAAGGCCGCCCTCTATGCTAGTTTAGCCATAAGTTTTAGTTTTAAGTAATTTGCATTATCTAGCATATTAAGGTGTTATAAATTAATAAATAATTTTAAAATAATTATGAAAACAATATAATATACTTCGTAATCAATTTAAAACTTAGAAAATAATATATTAAACTGCAGTTTTGTATAACAACACAGTTAATATTATGTTAAAAATATAGAATGTGATAGGTTGATGATATGAATGTATTTATTCACAATTTGGTCCTTTACAACTAATGGGGGTCTACGGTGTTATTATTGTGTGTAAATAAATTAACGGCAGTTGAAATTAGAAGAGCAATACGGACTTAATCTTCATAAATCAGAACTACCCTTGGATCACATACAATATCAGGTTATTGATGAGACGTAGGAATGATGCATATACTAGGGCAAAGTATTCTAAACATGATAGTCATAAATTATATTATATGGAGTTAAAGAAAGAGGTTGCGAATGCGATTGAGCGTGAAAAAACATGTTATTTTGAAACGTTTGTAAACACGAATTTAAATAACCCGCGTCTACTCTGGAATAATGTTAAAAAAAATGTTAATATCAGTAAAAGTACTGACAATGCGTTGCCGGAGCATCTTAGAAAGCCGGATGATATAAATTGTCATTTTTTAAATATTCCTGGTAGATCATGCGCGTCTAAAGAGGACTTACATTTCTTTTTAAATAACAAAAAAGGGTCTTCACTGTTTTCTTTTGCGGCTGTCTCTAAAGACGAGGTGTTTAAGCATTTCAGATCATTGCATTCTAATGCTATTGGTTACGACGGAATCTCACTAGATATGTTAAAATTATCCTTGCCCTTTACTCTTGAAACAATTACGAATATCATAAACACATCACTTAAGACTTCCACTTTCCCTTCCACCTGGCGTAAAGCGCTCATTAAACCACTGCCCAAAACTAACAATCCAAATTGTCTTAAAGATCTAAGACCAATTAGTATTTTGCCATGTCTATCAAAGATTCTCGAGAAAGTTGTATGTGAGCAAGTCAGGCGCTACTTAGATTTAAATGATATGTTGCCAACTAGGCAATCGGGATTTAGGAAGCAAAATAGTACCATAACAGCTCTGTTGGATGTGGTTGACAATATGCTTGAGGCACAGGATCGAGGAGAGGGGAGTCTGTTAATCCTCTTAGACTACTCCAGAGCCTTCGATTGTATCAATATTGAATTGCTTCTCTGCAAGCTTTCATACTACGGCTTTGATGATAACTCTTTACAGTGGTTTAAAAGTTATCTTTCTTACCGCTCACAAATGGTCGAGTTAAAAGCGGACAGTAGTCAAAGTGCATGTTCGTCTGCATGGGCGGAAGTTTCCAGAGGAGTACCGCAAGGTTCTATTCTTGGTCCTCTTTTGTTTATTTTGTATACAGCCGATGTAACGCAATGCATAAGGCATTGCAAATATCATATGTATGCGGACGACATCCAATTATACCTCTCGTTCAAGGCGAGTGAGATGGACAACGCTCTGGAAAGGCTACATGATGATTTGAGTCGTATATCGGTTTGGTCAGAATCTAATTGTCTTTCTCTCAATTCTAGCAAAACCAAATATATGATCATAGGCACAACTCATCAAATCAATTCAATATTGGCTCAACAACCTACCATATTTCTAAACGGAGAACCAATAGAAAGAGTGACTGAAGCGCGTAATCTTGGTGTAGTGTTTGATGAAGGCTTGCGATTTCACAAGCACATTTTAAATATTTCAAAAAACTGTTTTTACCGACTGAAACTGCTTTACCGGATTAGACAGTCCTTGAGTGTAAATGTCAGGAAATTGCTTTGTGAGTCGCTTATCTTGTCGAAATTTAATTACGCGGATGTGGTTGTAGGGCCTAGGTTGCTTGAATCAACGAAAAAAATAGTGCAACGGGTGCAAAATGCGTGTGCCCGCTATTGCTACAATATTCCCTATCGTGATCATGTTACACCGTACTTGATCAAACACAACTCACTTAAAATGGAATATCGTACCCACTTACACCTGGCTACGCTTCTCTTTAATTTATTAAAATATAGAGTACCTGTATACTTGTACAATAAATTGAAATGGTTGGCGGATAATAATACAACCTACGAGACTAGACACGCAAACTCTTTGTTGGAAATTCCCCTGCATAGAACATCTACTTTTAGGGGGTGTTTTAGGTATCGAGCATCAAAATGTTGGAACGACCTACCGCCGCCTATTCGTTCACAACAAAGCTTATCGTCTTTCAAAAAAAAGTTAAAGTCATATCTTCTTGATTTACAAAAACGTTAACAAGAAAAAATTAGCATCCCCAATATTTATTTAATTGTTTGTTTATTTATATATATTTTTTTTTATTTTATTTTATTTACTTTTTTTTTTATAAAATATTGCTTCCCCATTATTGTTCTTATTTGTTTATAGATTATTTAAGTATTTATCCAATAACCTCTTTGCTACTTTAAGTCAATGTGTAATATTATCTATTCACTAAGTAAGTATAATTATAATCAAGTACCTGTTTATTACAATATTTAAATATATATATATTATTTTTTTTAATAACTTTTCACTGCAGTTTGAGCAATAATACATCCACTGTCAGCAAGGCATCCTGAGGCAACCACTGAAAATCAGTGTATTGCACTGAGTGGCAGGCCTATTGTGGAATACATTATATTTAAGTTAGATTTAAGTTTCTTGTTTCTTTTTTTTGTATTTTTGGTATATGTATATCCATAATAAACGTATTTTCATTTCATTTCATTTCATTTCATAAATCAATCAATCAACCATATTTTATTGATAAGAAAATATAATGTTAAACATTAGATTATGGGCCGATTTTTCAATCCTTGGTTAAAATTAACCGTCCGATAAAGTATTACACGAACATTTTAAAATGTCACCTGTAAACTGTCAAATACGGACAATTAGAATATAATATTGTTGAAATGGTAGTTTAATACGTTATTCGATGAATAAGTTTTAACCAAGGATTGAAAAATCAGCCCTTAACCTAATATTAACACAATACTTATAAGATTCGAGACAATTACTCTCGAAGAAAAATATTTACGTTCGAATGCAAAGAGCTTTTTCATTGAAAAAAAAATTTGAACATTAGTGTTGTAATTTTAATGCTTTCTGCTTTTTTATATTATTGGAGTCTACCCACGACATCGCTACAGCGCGCACGCAAGAAATATCGCACGTAAAAATCATAGTGTTTATTTACTGTTCTTACGACTAAAGTTATAATAAATAAGTGTGAAAGATGCCGACAAAAAAATGTGCAAACTGTAATAAAAATATAACTTTAAAGCAACCAGGTCTAGAGTGTAGTAGATGTAACAAATCAGTCCACGCGTCAACCGTTTGTGCAAAGTTAACCGGCAAGCAACTGGCTGCACTTCGTAACTCTGACGGTTTGGAATGGAGCTGCGATCACTGCCTCAGTAATGTGTCTAGTCGTTCTTCCTTCTTCGTAACGCCAGACGAAAGCTCAGACGACGAGGATGCCCGCTCCAGCTCGACCCTCGATCAAAAAAAACTAGTGGCGAGTATTACACGAGAAATGCAAAAAATCATCAAGGCCGAACTCGGCGATCTAACAACCGCAATGGAACATATGAATGGACAGATGACCGATCTCGAAGAATTAGTAAAAAGGCAGGAAAATACCATCAAAACATTACTTAACAAAAACACCGACCTAATTAACAAAAATAAAAATCTAGAACTTCGGATTGCGGCTGCTGAACAGCATATTAATGAAATTGATCAAAAATTGCTAGCCTGTACTATTGAAATTGCAGGAGTTCCAGAAGCTACCAATCAAAATCTAAATAGTGTGTTGGAAAGTGTTGCCCAGAACTTACAAGTTAACATATGTGATGTACTATCATCCCGCCGCATGCCAAAACCCCAGAATCGTCCCCAACCAGGAAACATCATCGTGGAGGTCAAATCAAATGTGGTGCGTAATCAATGGCTTGCATCAGCTAAACAAAAAGAAATCACGGTTGGTGATATCTTGCCCCGATTGCCCTCAGATCAAGCGACACGTCGTGTGTTTGTCCGCGAAGCATTAACCCACCGTACAAAAACCCTCCTCTACAATGCTCAACAAAAATTAAAAGACAGTTACAAGTTTGTGTGGTGCAAGGCTGGTGTTGTGTACGCTAAAAAACTTGATGATAAAAGTCGGCCATTTATAATAAGATCTTTGTCCGATATAGAATCCTTGTTATCTAAGTAAGTAGGTAATACATTGTGTCATATTACCTATATATCTTGTATTCTACATCTAATATTAATAAGTAATAGGTATAACAAATAAAGCCTTAATTTTAAAATTTCTTTTTCAAGCATTAATGGCCAAAATAAATACATATAATCACTGTTTAGAAATATTTGATTGTACAACAGTCAATTCATTTATTAATTGTGTACCCTTTAACCAAATAATTTTTTTATGCTTGCATGTGAATATCAGATCTTTAATAAAGAATTATTCTAAACTACTAGTACTCATAAATTCTTGTAAGTGTCCGATTGATGTTATTGTTTTAACAGAAGTAGGTATCTCTCATTCAATTTGTAATTTATATAACATACCTGGTTATAAAATGCACACTGAGCTACGATCCAAACAAAAAGGAAGTGGAATAATAGTTTATGTTAAAACTTATCTTAAATTTACTACAATACCCATCAAAAATACTAGCTTTGAATCAATTATTGGTACTTTAATTACAGCCGATAACTACTCCGTAACACTATGTGCATTTTATAGACCACCTCAAACAAATAAGAACACTTTTGTGAACGAGCTATCTAATGTATTGGATAACAATAAGACATCCAATGTAATCATACTCGGGGACGCAAATATAGACTTAAAATCATACACTGCTATTAAAAACACTTATTTTGATATGTTGTCCGAGCACGGATTCTCAATGGGAATTTCAGATTATACTCGAATCGAAATGAAGTTAGACAAAATAACAAAGTCTTGTATCGACCATTTATTTACACGATTAACCACTATGAATCCGTGCACGGCCGTGGTCGATACCGTTCTGGCAGATCACCGAGTTCTTTTGTTAGCTTGTGAAAGTATTCGTACGCATCTTATACAGCGTGATTCCATAATTTGTAATAAAATGTTTTATGATAGTAAAATATTATTTGAGGAACTAAATAACATAGATTGGTCTGTAACAAAAAATATGTCCTGCCCTACAAACATTTACAATTTTATTCGATCCAACTTTAAATCTGCTTATGATAAATCTTGTAAATATAAAAAACAAATTAATATCAAAAAAGTTAAACAACCGTGGATTAAACAATATATGATAAAAATGTGCGATGAACGCGATAAATTATTTAATAAATGGAAAAAAGACACATCAAATAAATGCCTCAGAGTAAAATATAATAAAATCCGCAATAAAATTAATAAAATATTTGAAATTAAACGAAATAAATATTATGAAAATGAAATAAAAATGAATACAAAAAATCCCCGCAAACTCTGGCAAATCATAAATTCAATATGTGGTAGGGCTGCTCTGTCAATTGATGAATTTATTACCAATGCTTTTGATACAGAAAAAGAGACGTGCGCTGTCATCGACAATAAATTTGCGAATGAATTCAGAAATGCAGTTAAAAAAATTTTACCTTCCTGTCCGAATAATCTTCTATATGATAAACATTACATCAGACTAACCAACGTTAGCATCTATTTAAAAAAAGCCAACCCTAAAACTATAAAAAAGATTATTTTGAATCTTAATAGCCGAAAGGCGCCTGGTAGCGATGGCATTAGAGTAATAGACGTTAAAAGTATCTCAAGTAAAATAGCAACTGCCATTTCACATCTTATCAACACTAGTTTTCTGTCAGGAATATATCCTAATGAGTTGAAGCAAAGCTGCGTTCGTCCTATATATAAAAAAGGAAAACAAGCCGACGTAACCAACTATCGACCAATATCCCTTTTGTCGTCTATAGATAAAATCATTGAGAAATTTATAAGTGATCAAATACACTTGTTCTATTCTAAAAATAACGTAATCTGTAATAATCAATATGGTTTTCAACCACGTAAAAGCACCACTTCTCTTCTTTCAGATTTTTCGGACACCGTGAACATTCACCTGGATAACAAAAAACATGTTTTAGCTCTTTTCATAGACTTTTCTAGTTAGTACTTTTCTCTCTTTTTTTTTTTAATAAATTCTGTGAGTCGTGTGTTACCTGTTACTGAAGGAACAGCCCAAGGGTCGGTGATCGGTCCCCTCCATTTTATCACTTACGTAAATGACATGAATAACGTTCTTAAGCACCGCACTTCCTACCAATATGCGGATGATACTTGTTTGCTAGTTGCAAATCATAATGTTGAAAATGCGCTTGTTAATCTACAACAGGATTTTGATCGTATAAATAAATGGTGCCACGATAATGGTCTTGTTCTTAATGCAGATAAAACCAAATTAGTACATATTCGCTCTCCGTACAATAAAACATTGTTCGATGCAAACAATGTGATAGTAGCTCATAATCATTATTGTTTGCATCAACATAATGTGCGTAATTGTAATTGTCCTAAAATCGAAACTGTAAGTAGTCACACGTATCTGGGACTTATAATTGACAGTAAGTTTAACTGGCAGCCACATATCAGCTCTGTTTGTGATCGACTCCGAGCTATTCTAGCTAATATAAAAATTATTAAAAATAAAATGCCTTTCAAAATTTTGCTAATGATATATAACGCCCTAGTCAATAATATTATAAGCTACGGTATAAGTAGCTACGCCCGAACCTTTAAAAGCTATTTGAAGAACATTGAATCACTACAACTAAGAATATTAAAACAAATAGTATCTCCTAAGATAAAAACATTATGTAAAAATAGTAATGAAAATCTCTTTCACCATTGTAAAGTTTTGCCGGTGGAATCTTTGTTCCATTACACTATATTAAAAGAACAATTCTTTAACTTTGACCTGCAGAAAAAACTTGATATAGGTCTACCAGAATCTGATGGCATATTTATATTTAAGAAATAAAAGATTTTCATGTGGCAACTTATTTGACAACTATCAAATTGGTTGTCAAATTATTTGTCTTTTTGCAGTTGATGAATATTTTTTAGGATTTTGTCTAAAAAATATTCGAAAATGTCGAAAAAGCCGCTGCGATCACAAGCAAGAGGTGTTGTTTATAATGTGTATAGAAAAACATTCGATGAAGAAGGGTCAAACACATCACAATTTTCAATTTTGAAGATTTTATTGGTAAATTGGACTTACCCGCTTTGATACTTTAAATTAAAAAATATTATATGTAGGTAACTATAATATTGTTTGTTGATTAGAATATAATTTTATGAAAACTTATTACAGGAGTTTCCAATATGGCTATTCGTCAAGTCCAAGCTGTCCAAGTCAATTTTATAATGTGTGTTTCTGTTAATACTTACGAAAATAAACATAGTTTTATTTTATTTTTATTTTATTTTATAAAAAAATTGTAGGCAGTTTTGATCTACATTATCATTATAATATTATCGACATTTTCACATGGCATACTGGTAATGAATATACAAATATAGGTACCTATGTGTAAATAATATGTAATAATATGTATTACCTGTATAAAAGTAATATGTATAATTGTATATTACACATGTAAATATGTACCTACATAATATTAAGTGGATATCTCATTATTAAGTATAGTATTGTCCACTTATGTAATGTGACTAATGATATTGAGGACAAAATAAAAAAATAAGCAGTATCAAGATCGTTCAGTCCATTTTCCCCAGGGTTGCACACTTAAAATTTTGATTTCCCTAATTGCCATCAGATTCTGGTTTACCTATAACGTAATCATTACCCGTCAACAAACCAACCAACGCTTAATCATTCCAAAAATAACTAACATTTACGGTAAAAGAACAACTCGTTATTTAGTTCCTCAATTATTAAATAATCTTGATTTGAACTTTAAAAAAACCATAAATAATAATAATGTTAAATCTAAATTAAAATTGCATTTTGTAAACAACCTGTATAATGTGGCATAATTATTGTATCTAACTTGTCGCGAGCACACGAGCACGCTGTGCATTGAATTTTGTCGTGGATGGATTGCTTTGCATGCCGGACAAATCTTCGTGGTTTTTGGCATGTTCAATTATAATGTATTTTTTCTTTTATTGATAAATAAATTAAAAAAAAAAAATATAGTCCGTACTACTCTTTGTATATTGTTACTACAATAATAATTAAAGTTAAATAAATGCAAAAGCGTAATATACATGATGCCTTACTCTATTTTACAAGTTGGATAATTCGCTTTGAGCTTGTGAGTCCACGATTGTAAGCAAATTAGGAAATTTCTAAATTTTGTATATACAGTTTTTCTAAGTGCGTTTATAATAGTGGTAAGTTTCCAATTATAGTAAAAACTGATTATGCAAACAATTATTGATTTGTATGTCTGTTTACTTCGGTCTTATCTCTGAGGACCTAACTTCATAGGTATTTTATTTGCCCATACGTGATGTTTAAAAGTATTTGGGTTCATTATATTTTGAAAAAATATTAATTTAATGTTCTTGCTCTAACTGGAAACTTTCCTAAACTCAACATTTACACTTTAACATCGAATCTATCAACTAATCGATTACTATCTGGCGAGTCATCCGCGAATTTTATCTCATTAGACGAATCGTCTGCAAATCGGATATCATTGAAATCGCTTCGTTTCAACGTGGAGTCCTTTTCTCTGCCCTCCATTACTCTTTTTAGGGTCGAGTCGTCGGATTTTTTATGAACTTTAACAGGAGACATTAGAGTTAGTTCCTTCATGGGTATGTTCACGGGATTATCGCCTTTCTTCCTCTTGTTTTTCCTGGGTAGTTTGGGCGAGTTTTGCAAGTCGCTAATGCTGAAGTTCAATGGGTGGATGACGCTGCTCCTGTCTATGACTTTTCGCATGGATTTTATGGATTCGTTCGATCTGTTGGTTGGGTTTCGTTTGAGGGTGGCTGTTGGTCTGTCTTCAGGTGACTCTGTGTTGCTGCCCGGGTCTGGTCGCAGTTCCTTTGGAACGATTTCCTGTGAGAATTTAAATTCAATGAATTTGAATCACAAATTAGATTTTGACTGCTGTTTTAATAGCAAGGTTACATTATTAAAACAATATTTATTATCTATAAATATACCATTAAATTAGTTGATTTTAGTTGTAAAAAAATGTGATACTAAGTGTTAATAATTGCACTATTCTCTCGACTGACAATTAAAAAGGACTTAAACAAAAGAGTATGAATTCATTTACAAATTTTAACTTCACTTGTTGGAAATTTATAATTAAAAATATCTTTTCTTATTTTACTTACCTCATAAATAGGAGCTTTGTTGTCATCAACCTCTCTCATGATGTCCCCCTCCTCAAGAGGGGGTATCCAGACTAAAAAAGCGGGATCCATTCCTAGATACGAGCCAGGAACAGAACCTAGGACAATGTGATATATCATTTCTCAACGATACTTTACTATGGTGCCTATTTTATTATAAGTTTCTATGATTCATACAATTATAATATGACAAGACAATATAGATTCTTATTAGAGGAATATGAAAGCTTTTATTTTTGGATTCATAAAAAGGGGCCTATTTCCATCATTAAAAAATATTTTTATTGATCGAGAGGTGTCTAAAATATTTGGAGGATTTATTCCATAAGAGCCGATTTCTCAATCCTTGGTTAAAATTTATCCGTCCATTAATGTATTACACGAACATTTTAAAATGTCACCTGTAAACTGTCATATACGGATAATTAGAATAGATTTTTGAAATGGTAGTTTAATACGATATTCGATGAACAAGTTTTAACCACCGATTGAAAAATCAGCCCTTAATCACGTAAATTAATAATTATTAGATACACTTGTATTATTATGAGACAAAATAATGAAATATCAAAGATGGGATTAATACAAAAATTATCTTTCAATGCGTCTAAACTGGGTGTTATTATTCAAATTTATAGACTCAAATCAAGCAAACTAAATTCGATAGACTATTTGTTAACCTCACTATTTAAATGAAGTTTTATACTATAGTGAATCGTTAATATAATTTCTGTTTAATAGAAAACGGAATACACATGTTTTGCTTTTCCTTAACTTAACTGGCTAAGGGTAGCGACCCTCTGTATGTTTGTATTACCGGATTCAGGGAAAGAATGGATATAAACAAGGCTACCCTTTCCCACCTTGAAGTAGGGTTCCGCTTACCGGATAAGCCCTAATGAAACAAACGTTGGTTTTATTTAATGCGTGTTTTATGAAATTACGTGTTTTTGGGAATGAGATATAATTTATATTAATGAAAATAAGCTAGCTTGTTGTATTTTCGTAATCTGGTATCTAAAGTTTGTTTCTTGTTTAAAATTCAATGCTGCTGTACTTCACATTGAGATAATATTAATATGGAGCAGACACCACGAACAAAATCTGTGCGCCAAGCGCGGCGGCGCGGGGCGCGCGAATGACGGCTAGACAGTCATAGATTATGCGATGTCACTGACTCACCGCTATAGAGGCGACACTTTGTTTCATTCTGTCTATTTTATTGGGTGCCACTCCTTACATGCACGTTGACTTGAAATTTTCTTTGTACTTACTTAATATTTATTTTAGGTATAAACTGACTTTACTACGCGGGGCTAACAATATCTGGCATATAATATAGGATGATGACTATTTATAGTGACGTCATATGGAATAATTTAATTTTTTTCGTGTTTTAGGTTCAGTCAGGGCTATGGGAAGTTTTATTCCTTACAAATTGAGCCTTTTTTAGAAAAAAAAATAATGTTTCCCTTTCTTCACGGCCCAGACATGGAAACCTTGAATAGAAAAAATATTAATTACTTATCTCTGAACTAGCGGTCCGCCCCGGCTTCGCCCGTGGCACATATTTCGCAATAAAAAGTAGCCTATGTTCTTTCTCAGGGTCTTAAGATTGTCTGTGCCAAAGGAGAATGCCCATGAAAGTATGGACCACAGTACAGTGTTGCGTCAATGCCAGAGTGGTTTTGGAGGGTTCTTCGATATTCAAAAGATTTTTACCAATTGATTTTTTTGTGATAAAAACAGGGGTTTTCAAGATATTGAGAAAAATGTGAAATAATCTCAAAACTTAAATAACCCCGATTTAGTTAGGTTTATGTGTGATTTAGGTAACATTTTATCGTCCAAAGGTTATTTTTCGATTAACATATTTAATATATGCGTAGAGCTTATGCTTTTAGACAAAGTCTATCTGTTCATCGGCTAGTGTAGGTAGGCACCAGAAATCTTCCGGGACGGATTTCAAGAAAACCTAAATATTATATACTTAAAAAATGCCAATTGAGTTTTTATTCGGTTTACATGTTGTTGTTGTTGTTGTTGTTGTTGTTGTTGTTTGAATCATTTTTTCACTACATATTCGAAGAAAGAAAGAAATAAGAAATAACTGGTTACCTACCAAGCTATGTCATAATAATATTTTTTTTATATATACATATTTATATTATTTTACTTCACTATCTTTGTTAAAACAACCTACAGTGTATAAACAATACCTTAAAGAGTGATTTTATGTTAATTGAATTTTTTTGTAATTCAATGAAAACAATAATATAATCGATATTAATACATTTAGCTATTTACCATAGTAAATGTAATAAGTTACCGCTTGGTTACCGTGGTAACCGGTAATGGATACTAAATCTATAATAACGGATCTAAACAATTACATGTCTTATTAGATTTTACAAAACATTCCCTGTTCAAAATATATTTTCCGATGGTAAGAAGGCCTCTAAATTGCCGAGATTTTTTTTAATAGTATTGTTGTCTTGATGCATGAGAAAAACCAGTACCAAAAATGGGCATTCTCCTTTCATCAAAATCGGTCCAGTAGTTTATGAGCCTATTAATTACAATCAAACAAACAAACAAAGTTTTCCTCTTTATAATATTAGTGCAGATAAATAAATAATAATTCAATTATACGTTCAAGTCAGTAGCTTATACAATATCAATTAAAAACTTGATTAAAATCAATTAACAAAAAAAAAAAATTGGTGATTAAGTAATTGATTTTCATATTTCATGATTTCACCTTTTTTCAATTAACAACCAGTCTATGCTTTTCTAAATATGTAAAATTATTATTTTATACTATAAAAATATACGCCAGCAAATATTACTAACAACACTTATTTCATGCCCAATGTCATATCTTAAATTTTTAATCTATGACAAAATGTCGCCCGCCAAAAATTTTGCTCTAACTAAGTTTTAAAAATTATTATCTAGTTACTTACTGATGAAAAGTTATTCCTTTGCACTTTTCCGTATTCTTTGTATTATTTGTTCAATATCGTAACACACACGTAGGCATATTTGATGCGTTTCACTTTAAAACAAATAAAAAATGAGCGTGACGTTCGCGCCAATGCAAGCAGCAAGCGACTGAGTGCAGTTACGCCACATGACGTATGTTGAGTGGAACATAAGTGATGTAGGCGGTATCGTCTCCATATTAATATTATCTCAATGGTACTTCATGATTTTGTTGAAATATTGATGAAAGCGATTGTAGAATTTTCTAGACGGCTTTATGTCATACACAATAGCCTTGCCACGTTATTAAATATATATATTAAATCTTAATATATATAAATCTCGTGTCACAATGTTTGTCCTCAATGGACTCCTAAACCACTTAACCGATTATAATAAAATTCACACACCATGTGCAGTTTGATCCAACTTGAGAGATAGGATAGGTTTTATCCCGGAAATCCCACGGGAAAGGGAACTATGCGGGGTTTTCTATGAAAACGCGGGCGAAGCCGCGGGCGGAAAGCTAGTATATAATATATTATAAAGGCAATCGATTGATAAAAATAGCGCCAGCTTATATTGAATGCCAACGGGATCATTAGCACTAATTGTAATGGATTTTTAGATAGTTCAAAAAGCATTTAGATTTCTAACTTCTAACTTACCAGATCTAAGTTTTTTTTACTTCGAATTAGATTTCAAGTCTTTATTTATAATTCTAGAATTTCAATACAAATTAATAGATCATTTAATAATCGCATAACTAATTACATAATGATATTATAATTAAAAGTGCTCCTGAAGTGGCACATTGTGGCTAATTAGAAGGAATTTACTTACACTAGTGTGCCATTTTTGAACATCGAATGTTGTGTTGGTAACCTATCTACACTTTAGTCCAGTTGCAGAGCTTGACCGACCGTCAGTGCGTACCGTCGGTCCTGACGATACGCATCAACAATTGTATGACTATGACACTAAGGGCGGCCGTACACGGACCGCTCGAGCAGTTAACAGCTGAGCGCCGTACACGGACGGCTCGAGCGGTCGGCGTCAACTGCTCGAGCCGTCGGTTGTTGACCGCTCGAGCCGTCGCTACCAACCGCTCAAGCGGTTGATTTTTTTGACTAGTCAAGTCATTGATTTTCACGGGGGAAGGGAGCCGTCGACGGCTCTAGCGCAGTCAACGGCTCGAGCAGTCAGTGTATGCCTCACGACCGCTCGCGAGCCGTCAACGGCACGGTGGAATTTCGTCATGCAGTTGACGGCTTGAAGCGGTCGCGATGGCTCGAGCCGTCACGTGTACGGCGGTGAATGAATGCCTGTTCACCGCGCGGTCGCGGCTTCAAGCGGTTGGTCTCAACTGCTTGAAGCGGTCCGTGTACGGCCGCCCTAATGCGCATGACAATACGCGTGCGTATGGTCGGTCTAGCTATGAACGGTTTTATGAATTTCCATACATATGACAAGCGCGACTGACGTACGCACTGATGGTCGGTCAAGCTCTGCAACCGGCCTTAGTTATAATATCATTGATATTAGAGTTCTGACAGACGAACGGCAAGTTGTGAACGGCAGAGGCTTCAGCCGTCGCCGCCTGTCGACGGTCGGCAGTAGCGCAGTCAATATGTCGACGGCTGCCGTCGACGTGCCGACGGCCGAAGTAGCCTCTGCCATTCACAACTTGCCGTTCGTCTGTTAGAACGTTACACGTAGTTACACGTAAATTAAAGTACAACAAACAAAGCCAATATTCACATTTACCCGCATTATTGACTTCATAGTCGTAGTAGTCGATCTCCATCTCGGGGTGTGAAGTGAGGCTCAGGTCGGACCGCAGTAGCCGCCGGTTCGACGTTTCTTTGGTGCGTTTGGCGTTGTCCCTCACTCGGGCGGAGGACACCCCACTTAAGGCGGGGGAGTACCAACCCTGGGTAAAAAAAGGAATAATTATGATTTTTTAATTATATTAAAAGTAGCGTTGAAATTCCATGGCTCAGACGGGAGTCCGAGAGGCTAGGCTGGTCCGTTTTGATAAAATTTTGAATTGTGATCGTTTTTTTAATGTATTATCCTTACTTCCTAATAATATTTACAATAAAACTGTGAGGATGAAAGTGTGTTTGTATGTTTGTTTCCTTTCACAAAAAAATACTGGACGAAAACTAGTAAATAATTTATATTTAATCTTATCTCCATAGGTACACCTTTTTACGATGAAAGATATAAAAGTACCATATTATATTATTTTGAATGAGTTTTCCAGTAGAGTTATTCATAAATTAACAGATTGAAAATTTAATGGTGTACTCTTAGATCTACTGTTTGTTTTGTTAATGTGTTGGCATGTCCCTGATAAATGAATAATAATCCTTGCTATTTTTTCCAATATTTAAATATCTCTTTCATGAATAATTATTTCTGAAATTTGCAATAGGTACTTACTATCGATATCGGAAAGCTTTTCGCATGAAAAGTCGTTTATGAATAAGGTTCCAGGATAACTTTGTAGTGAATGAATAGAGGTATTAAACACTTGACCGTAATTTGAAGCTTACATATTGAGAAGGCACCTAGCTTTTTCCGCCTATTTTCCCTCTCTTTCTCGTTGTACGTATGCTATCTCTCTCGCACTCGGCACACCTCCCACCAGGTGGCGGGGCGCACGATAATGTGCAGGCGCTAAATCTTCTTCATTGGCGTCTAGCTTCCGCCGCCAGAAGGTTGTGTACCAGACTACAACCTTGGTGCTATTAAGTATTAAGTATTGCATATAGCAAGTGTAAAAATGTGTATCCCGTCGCATCGGTACAGTGAGTTATTTTACATCTATTCTAATGATATTTTACTTAAAAATGAGTAAAAATATTTTAAATCAACGGTATAACCGTTGGACTATTTAAAATGTTGAAGATTTTAATGAATCCTTCAGCAATAGTTTATTTTTCAATATGCTTAAATACTTAATAGCATGAATAAAGATATTTAAAATTAACGATACAACCGTTACATTTTACTTGAAACAGTAACTTTTCTTTTGAATTATTTTAGTATGTAATATATTTGAAATTAATATTTGAATCTTTAATACTGTGAGTAAAGCAATTTTAACGGATTTACCGTTCGGTTTTACTCGAATCGTTAATATAACTTTTGTAATTATTTGATATTGACTAGTCTATATATCAATTACCCTCTCTCGTATATAGATATTTTTATCATTTTATTTCATTTTTAATAATGTGTTTATATTACAAGGTTACAAGTGAATTTTTCGTGGAAAAATTTCAATTAATAGTATGGATAAATCCAAGGCTAACGCCTTATAGCCAACTCAAAGATTTACAGGCATGCAATCCATTGCTACGACTTTATTACATTGTCGTTATCACTAGGAACGGTTCGGAATTCAAATCATAGTTTATTACTAAAAATTATCGAACGAGATGAGTCAGCTCCAAGAACAAATTATATAATATTATGTATTAATTGCTGTTGTTTTTTTGCTGTTGAGGGCGCTACTGCGACACAGTAACAATATACTCCGTATTAAAACTACATTTAAAATCAAATTAAAGTGAGTTTAGTGATGCAAAATCGTGTAGAGTGTCAAAAATCGCGTGAATTTAATCATACAGTGAAGTCATAGTTAAAGTTACCGAAAAACTTACAAAAAACTTAAAACAGTGAAGTGTACACAAACAATAATATAACGAACTTTTTGAACCTTTTCTCGCAAATCCATGAACCAATACTATTCCAGTGACAATATATAAAAGTGAAACAGTGCAAATAAATAAAAACTGAGTAAATCTAAAACAAAAATTAAATAATATAACCTCATAACGGAATGATATTGCAAAAATTCATTTATCATTGTTGGTCGATATAAATAGTGAAACAGCGCCATCTACCAAAAAAGGTGCACACTATTTTCAACTTACGATCTACAGAAAAATCAATCGTGCTATTGCCGTAGCAGTACTATCTACCGCACAGAGAGGGCGTAACGAGTACCAAAACAAACCAGACACAATGGAGGAGATTATGAAAGCACTACAAAACATCCAAAAAGAACTGAACGACCAAAAAATTGAAATTCAGAAAAACGGTGAAAGGGTAACAGAACAAGTTACACAAAATATAACAAATAAATTGGAAGAAAAATTCGCCATATGGGAAGAAAAACACCAAAGTTTAAAAGAAAAAGTAGAAAACCAAGAAAGGAGAATTCAATTCATGGAAAAACAAGCAAGGGCAAGAAACATTATATTCTTTGGCATAGAGGAGGGCGAGTCATCGTATAAAATCCTTGAAAATAATATAATTAAATTCATCAACGAATTTCTATCTGTAAAACTAGAATACAGAGATATTCAGGAGGTAAAAAGATTAGGAAAAATAGGTGATAAACCGCGTCCCATACTTGTAACTTTTACTACCCTGGGCCTAAAGATCAACATTCTCAAGCAAAAAAATTTATTAAAAGACACCCAATACTACTTGAAAGAAGACTATCCTAAATATATTTTAGAAAAAAGGAAGGAACTACAAAAGGAAGCAAACAAAGAGCGCGAGAAAGGCAATAGAGTCACGATAAAATACGATAAATTAGTTGTTTTAAAATCAAACAACAAAAGAGCATTACCAACCTCACCTGAGCCTCAAAACTATCAACCGCAACAAACACGTATTTCACAAACCACCAAAAAGAATAAAACAAAAAATCCAAACTCACCAATACGCAGATCAAACAGTGTGTCGGAAGGTTACGTAAGACCAGGCTTACTAAACTACTTAGTAAACAAAAACGACAAGAATACTTTGCAGCACCAAAACAACGAAAATGTGAATAAAAACAACCAAATATAGCAACTACCGCTCCCCTCCCAAACGAATGTACCACTCAAACAAAATCAACAAAGAAACAATAACCATCTTCCAACACGGCTGGTCACCGAGGAAGATAACGACCAAAACCCTCCAACGATCTTAGCAAATAACAAAACACAAAAAGAGACAACCGTAATTCCTGAAACGCTACAAAAGCTATACATATTAACATACAATGTAAGAACACTGTCGACTTACAGTCACCTGATTGAACTAAAGGAAGCACTAAACAATGTTAAATTTGATGTAATTGGATTGGCTGAAATTCGACGTACCGGGACAAAAATCGAAGAATATGAAGACTTCATTCTCTGCTACACGGGGCTTACACAAGGGCTCTACGGAGTGGGCTTTCTAATTAACAAACGCCACAAAGAAAGTATAGAAAGTTTTACAAATATCAGTGAAAGAGTCGCTCTATTAAACTTAAATCTACATGGTTGCAAATTATCACTTATACAAGTGTACGCGCCCACAGAATCAGCAAAAGAAGAAGAGATCGAAAACTTTTACAATGAAATATACAAAGCACTCGACTTGTCTTACCAAGTTTACATAATCATGGGAGATTTTAATGCTAAAATTGGCCAACCAAAACCAGAAGAATATCTGATAATGAAACAACATGGATATGGTATTAGAAACCAAAGAGGACAAACACTGATTGACTTCGCTCTTGAAAACAAAATCTCGATCTTAAATACCTTTTTTAAAAAGAAACCAAATCGCAGGTGGACTTGGCGTTCGCCAAATACTAAACACAAAAATGAGATCGATTTTATTTTATCGAACAAACCAAGCATGATAAAAAATATCGAAGTTCTAAATCTCAGCTACTCCTCAGACCATAGACCAATTAGAGCGACATTTACGTGGACAAAACAAACAAAGAGTAGAAGCAGCTACACATCTTACCCAAACTCTAAGTTGATAACCGAAGAAGAAATCAAGAAATATAGAGAATGCGTCACCTACCACCTACCAGATTTATTATGCATTGACGAAAACACTCCAATTCAAACACACTACGATAAAATAGTTAGCATCATAACCCAGAGTCTTCAAAAAGCTAGACAAAACACAAACAAAAAGAATAACATCCTATCAGAAAGTACTAGAACACTTATAACAAGAAGACGAATACTACAACAAAACAAAAATAAAACAAGAACTATTAAAAATGAAATTGCTGCGTTATACAAACTTATAAGCAAAGAAATAAAACAAGACTACGCAAGTTACAGATCAAATACTATAGAAAAGCATCTTAAGCTAACAGGCAGCACAAAAAGAGCTTTCAAACAGTTAAAAACCAACAAAACTTGGGTGGAAGGTTTAAAAAAATGGGAACAAATATCAAATAAGCGTAGGGACGTTCTACATATAGCAACAAGCTTTTACGAAACTCTCTACAGCGACCAGAACCAGACGACCGCTTATCAAAACATAGAATACAACACTAACATAAAGAGCCTGACAACAACTGATAACATAGTAAAACCATTAGATAACAAGGAGGTAGCTGATACGATAAACAAGCTAAAAATTGAAAAAAGCCCCGGCCCAGACCATATCACAAATGAGGCCATAAAAACAGCGTGTTCCTTATTGACTACACCACTAACACAATTGTTTAACCGCATACTGAAATCGGCCAATATACCTACACAATGGTCTGAATCAAATATAATATTGATTTATAAAAAAGGAGCACCATATGACATCGCCAACTACAGACCAATAAGCTTACTGCCGTGCTTATACAAGATCTTTTCGTCTATTATAAATCGAAGAATAAGTGTCATTTTAGAACCCGAACAACCAATAGAACAAGCAGGCTTTAGGAAAAGCTTCTCTACCATCGACCACATTTATACTATAGACCTACTGATTGAAAAGTACCAAGAGAAACAAAGAAATCTACATATTGCCTTCATAGACTATAAAAAAGCGTTCGATACCGTAGCACATTCAAGTATCTGGAACGCTCTAGAAGAACAGGGGGTCAATTTTGAGTACATACGGATAATTAAAAGCATATACAATAACAGTTCAGGTAGAGTAAAACTGGAAAAAATCGGCCCAAGATTTCCCATACAAAGAGGAGTAAGACAGGGCGACCCGATGTCCCCGACACTGTTCATCGCTATCTTGGAGCATATATTAAGGAAGCTTGACTGGAAAAACTGCGGCCTATATATCGGTGGAAAGTACTTGTGCCATCTCCGTTTCGCGGACGATATAGTTCTTCTCTCTGAATCAAGTACCCAACTACAGTACATGCTACAAACACTAAACGAATACAGCAAACAAATCGGCTTAGAGATGAATCTAACTAAAACGATGTTAATGACAAACAGTAGAGTGAAACCCACAATTTCAGTTGACAACAAAACATTAAATTATACAGATACATATATTTACTTGGGTAAACAAATCAGTTTTGACAAAACAAACAACGACCAAGAGGTAGAAAGACGGATACAACTCGCCTGGAATAAATATTGGAGCCTGAAAGAAATATTCAAAAGCAATATGGCGATACAAATTAAATCTAAGGTCATGACGTCTTGCCTCTTACCATGTATAACGTACGCCTGTCAAACCTGGAAATTCACCAACAGTATAAGACAGAAAATATCTACATGTCAACGAGGCATGGAGCGCAGTATGCTCAACATAAGAAAGATACAAAAAATAAGACATACTAAAATCAGACAAATAACAAAAGCTACTGACGCACTAAACCAGTCTCTAAAACTCAAATGGAAGTGGGCGGGACATGTAGCGCGACTTCAAGACCAGAGATGGACAAGGAGAGTAACGTCATGGTCCGGCCCTCTGGGCAAGCGCTGCAGAGGAAGGCCGCTTACGAGATGGCAGGACGATATTGTCAGGACGGCTGGCCATGACTGGATACATAAAGCCCTGAATAGGGAAAAATGGAAAACGTTGGAGGAGGCCTTTACCCGAGGAGGGGTTCTGGAAAACAAATCAAAATACTGAAAAAAAAACATTAAAAACTACAAATATATTTAAATTAATATAAACAAGACAAATATAGGTTAAGTTTAGTAAAAAAAAAAAAAACAAATGTTATTTAAGTTTCTTGTTTTCTGGAAATATAAGGCTTTTTATTTTTATTATTTATTATTAATTGCTGTTAGCGTAATTGCATGAATCACGGCGTGTCAGAACATGTCGTGATATGTTATAAATTGTACGGGAGTTGGCCGCTTTGAATAATGACTGAATTCGCTCATGTATGTATGTACCATGAATATACCACACATTCAAGACTGTACGTGTCCTTTTAAGAGTATTTATCTGATCCGTATTTATGTGAAAACTAGCGGTCCGCCCCGGCGCCGCCCGTGGTACATATTCACGTTTTCTCTACATAAGAACCATCCTAGTACTTCAAGGAATATAATAAAAAATTAAAGAAATCGGTTCAGCTGTTCTAAAGGTATGCGCTTACCAACACATTTTGGGATTCACTTTTATATTATATAGATAGACATATTACACACGGATAATTTGATTGAAAATTACGTTTCCTATGTTTCAAATAATGCAAATTTTTGGTTAAAACGTGTAAGTACCAAAAATTTTACAATTAAGATTCTCTGGTTTACCGAAATTGAGCTGAAAGGGACGTTATCGTATAGTTATCGGAATGCCTTAATTAGTAATTAGGTTTAGAGACATTTGTTTCAAAGGATTTACAATTCACTTATTCTAACGTTTTAGAATAATATTATAAACTTGTACACCTTGACAAAAAGTAAAAAATTGCGGGTGAGTGGAGATTATTTTGTGCATTATTATCGTCCTACGACGGTATGGCTGCGTTCGTAAGGAATGTTAACGGATATAAAGCAACTAAATGTGACATCGATTTCATGAACTGAAATGAATATTATTCGAAGTTCTTTTTAAAATTTAGTGTAAATTATTTGAATTATGAATTTTGTATTAACTAAAGTCCTTTTTTATACATAATGAAAAATTACCTTTGTCAAATCAATTCTTATTTCATCCTGGACAGCTCTCGCTAGCATTGAAAAATAAGTTAAAGGACCTTGTTAATTGTTATATTATTTAAATTAATATTAACTGCTAATTTTTTATTAGCACCTTAAACCTTGATCAGAGCAAAATACATAAATATGTGGCCGCTACTCCTAACAGGGGTTAGCCATGCAACTTATGCAATTACCATCCCTCGTGCAGCCGTCGCTCGCAGGGAAATGGTGCAAATATATATCATCCCTCGCGGGGCTTTGATTACAACCGTCCATTACGGGGAAATGGTGCAAATATATATCAGCCCTCGCGGGGCTTTGATTACAACCGTCCATTCCGGGGAAATGGTGCAAATATATATCAGCCCTCGCGGGGCTTTGATTACAACCGTCCATTACGGGGAAATGGTGCAAATATATATCAGCCCTCGCGGGGCTTTGATTACAACCGTCAATTACGGGGAAATGGTGCAAATATATATCAGCCCTCGCGGGGCTTTTTTACGGTTGGTGCAAATTTACGAAGGATTGATCAATAAAATGATCATAGATATTTGCTTTCGCCAACAAGGACCCACGAAAGAAGTTTTAGAGATGACAGTAACGGATCTTCACTCTAATAAGGTAGGTAGAAAAAGGTTTTTGAAATCTACTTCATAGAGGGACATCTATACAATATAAGTATAGTAATATAACCTACTATACAATATTAGAGACGTTAAGTAATGGGCGCATGAAATTTGAACTTCGTTTTCCTAAAAGGGTACCGCTTACGCTCATTTAATCAGGAAACCATTGGTTTACCAATTATGGAAATTGGATCTGAACAAATTGTATTAACCAATGCAGAGCCTATTCACAACAAAGGAAAGCGAGTCGGATCAAGTATCATCTCGTAGATGAATAGTGGCGATGGTTTCGAGGAAGCCCCTACGTCACCAAACCTGTGTCAACGCGACGGTATGTTAAGTGTCGTAATTCAATGGCACTAGCCGACCAATTTTCACATAAAAACATCGGAAGAGACCAAAACGATTGAATATAACAAATGACAATTGATTGTCTCATACCTCTTCTAGGTCTTATGACCTCTCATAGGCCTATTTTAGTTACCCGGTCTTGTAGGCAATTTATTCGACTCGCATATCAACCCATTTGGCCTCATTATGGCACCCATGAGGTTTCTTCAGGGGTCAAACAATAAATCGCTAAAGGACTAGGATAATCATTTGCTTCGACAGTTTCTTGTTATTCCACCAGGATTATTATATATGATAAACGTTGATACACCTATCAACGTAAACGAGTGCTGTGATTACTGATGGTTGATTTACTTAGGATAGAGGATAAATAACGGAAAGTCAATCTTTCCAAACAAAAGCCTCGTGTTATAAGACATTACTTGGAACCCCTACCCTTCACGAGAAAGCTCTGCCAAAGGACTTCTCATTTCTTTGATTTGAAGGGGGGGGGGTTGCAATAAATGCAATGCAATACAGACTATACTACTAGACTATGCATTTAAAACATTACCAAGTCTGGTAAGCGAACTAAACATTGCTAGTTTAGTTCTTGCTATATCGCTGTCCGTGCCGGCTTCTCGTGTTTACGGGCGAATTAAGTTTGTCTGTAGTCATATATACAATGCTATGCAGAGGATATACTGTATTTAAAATATGACATAGTCAGGTAAGCGAACTAAACTGCTAGTTTAGTTCTTGCTATGTCGCTGTCCGTGGCTGCCTCTCGTGGTTACGGATGAATAAACTAATGTCCTATCTTCGCATCCAAAACCAACTGTCCTCTCATAATCTTAACACAGATTCTTTCGACACAGCTCTCCACGAGCTCAGTTCTTCAATTTTGCACTCGCAGAACTGCGGACAACACATGAGCAATGCCTCCATTGTTAGCAGTTACAATCAAGGGGTAGCTAAAGTAAGCTAGCCGTATTAGGGACGTTGGAACAACCGACCATATACAGGGCAACTTTCTTTTGTCTAGTGTGTTGCTTAGACTGTCGTAGGCTTCCTACGCAACAAAGATGGAATCAGATCTGCACCCTTAATGCAGTTAATCGAAAGGAGATACTTTCAGACGATGATAGTATTCAAAAATCCACCATATTCCTGAACATAATAATAATAGCATAGTTAAGCTAATAATCTCTCTTGCCATTGGCCTGTAGCAGAATTCCTCGGCGATAGATTTGTTTTCGTTAGAGCGAGTAAGGGTTGTTGAGATATGAGAAACCCTAGTCAGTTCGAGACCTGAACAACGTGTAAGAGTACCGCTATTTCAGTAGTAGTAGCACCGATAGGGACGAAGGAATTCTGGAAAGCGGAACTGAAGACCCGGTCAACAGCACCATCCACCTAATAGACAGTGTTCAGTGCTGCACCACTAGTCTGCAAAATGACTCTGAAAGTGACAAGGTGACAAATGTGGAGAAAGTCAAATGATATCGTCGGAATAAAAATCCTCTTTGCCTCCGTCTACCCAAAACACATACGGAGTAGCTAGTAGTAGTTGGTTGAACCGGATAAATTTGGCTCATTTCCTATCTGTTGATGGCCTAGTGTTATACATAAACGGCCTTACTAATAAAAAGTTAAACAATGGATAAATTTCTACCATTTTATACAATAGCTGTGTCCTGCTCTTGCTCACATGAAACGTCAATCATAAAAACAAGACAGGTTATTGCAATGACTGATCCATTGCATAGCGAATGGGTAACATTTTATTAGTAAGGCCGAAACACTATTATTATAAATAAATCTGTGGTCACGTTATGTAACTCCGAGACTTTCGGTAAATAAGTTCTAATGCAAGTCATAATATTGTATATATCTTAAAATCAATTTTATTAAAACGAACGTACTTAGCTGTAGTAATAGCACGTTTGTTTACAGCACAGCACAGATAAGCTCTTATGTTTTTAGTCTCTAACTCCCTTGAGTTCAGTTATCATAAACATAATATAGTGTTATTATAAATAATATATCAGTATTTGTTTCCAGTACATATACAGCAACCATTTTAGCGTAGAAGTAGAAAGTAAGAGTATTATTATTTGGTATTCTTGCCTCATCGGTGATCGGCTGTTGCTTAATTTTGTAAGCATCATCTAGTCTAATAGTACTTTAGATGAAATTTACGCTAAAGTAACTTTATTTTTTCAAGCCCAAAAGATTAACTAAGGTATGCTTGAAACAAATTCATAAGTTCTAACACTTTTAATCATTATGATTTATTTTTTGGTTCTTATTTGATTAACTTTTCTTCTGTAATTGTTAAAATATAGATAATAAAAATTTGTGTGATTTATTGTTATACTATCGGCACACCTTACTATTACAAATAAAGTAATAAGTAATTACTTATGTATTCAAATTCACATTGGCGTCCATATAATTATTATACACCAGGTGGGTAACAAACGGGTCTCAATATGTAGGTAAGCTTCAAATTACGGTCAAGTGTTTAATAGCTGTGTTTTACCTGAAAATAAAACACATATTAAATACTTACCTATATTTGAAGCTTACACTTAACGTCCACCTGTTGAGGATTTCGACTCAATGAAGAAGATTTAGCGCCTGCACATTATCGTGCGCCCCGCCACCTGGTGGGAGGTGTGCCGAGTGCGAGAGAGATAGCATACGTACAACGAGAAAGAGAGGGAAAATAGGCGGAAAAAGCTAGGTGCCTTCTCAATATGTAAGCTTCAAATATAGGTAAGTATTTAATATGTGTTTTATTTTCAGGTAAAACACAGCTATTATAAACATTGAGTGTCAACCTCATTAAAGAGACGGGACTAGCACTTTAAGAGTCATTTTAGGAGATTTTTATCAGAATCCTTGGGGAAGCGAAATCAATTATATTATGTGGTTAATAATTATATTGAGTATTTTGTCAAAGGTTACAACAAAAAACGGAAAATGAATAATTAAATTAGACATCTTTTTGAAAATATTTTTAATAAAAAAAATATCATAAAATGTTTAGCGTATTCTTTGAACCGATAATTTCTTACTTCTCTTCTAATTTCTAAGTTTCTGTGTAGCATTTGAAACATTTAAGAAATAAGTTGTTAATAGCAACACAGTCAAAGATATTAAGTTAATGTTCTCTAGAAACAGTAATATAAAATTAAAACAGATAAAATGAAATAGAAAACAAACTCTAACAGTGTTTAATTACCTACACGAAAACAGTCTGAACATTATTAAAATGATAATAAGTATTTAAATATAACTAACACTAGCGGTACGCCCGTACCTTACCCGTTACCCGCCCGCCCGTTACCCGTGGTACATAATATTATCGCATATAGCACTAAGTGATCACTTGCATATCTAACGGTGAAACAATGTCTTAAATTAATCCAGTAGTTTCTAAGATTAACGCGTTCAAACTAACAAACACTTCAGTTATATATAAGTACTAACTTTCCAACCGCGGCTTCGCCCGCGTTTTGAAAGAAAAACCCGCATAGTTCCCGTTCCCGTGGGATTTCCGGGATGAAACCTATCCTATGTGTTAATCCAAGTTACCTTCTATGTGTGTGCTAAATTTAATTGTAATCGGTTCAGTAGTATTTGCGTGAAAGAGAAACAAACACACACACATCCTCAAAAACTAACTATCGCAAATTGCAATATTGCCATCTTCTCCACATACTCACGTTTGTAAGCGTAGCAGCTGAAGTAGAAGACACAACACTCTCTCTGTCCTTGTCCCACACACTGTCTCGGTCCTTCTCGCTGCAGCTGTCCCGCTCGCTCACACTGGTCACGCTTGTGCTGATTTCTGCGGTAATAGCTTCGCTCGTAGAGGCTTGTTGTGGTGACGTCACCTATATCATTTTTAAAATTAATTTCTATTGAATTCTATGTGATAATCTATTTTTCTTATTAAATAAAAATCATAGAAAAGGCTATAAAATGGAAGCTACGAGGATCAAAACAAGATGGAAGATAAAACGTCCGTTTCTCTGTCAAAATTCTGTTTATTTTTATTACCTACTTCATGTTAACCCCTTCGAAAGTTGCTCAATCCCGAGGTTTGGCTATTTTACTTTTTAGTTTATTTTTTGTTTGTCTCTACAAACGTGAATGCGTTTTAAATAAAACAGATAAGAAATATTTCCATTGAATTTTAGTAAGATAGACTTAAAGTTGTATAAATGAGAAAAAGTATTCTTTGTTTTGTTCCAAGCTTCCATCCAATCATAAATTTACAACCCCTTCCAGAGTTGAATTATTCAGCGTCAAAATGTAAAGTATTATACAAAAAATGTTGCTTATTACCAGTCGATATATCTTTGTCAAAAAATAATAAGAAATATTTTTTTAAAGTTATGATTGTTCCAATGCTTTTTCCTATAAAGACGTTAGAATACATACCGGTGGTAAACGTTAAAAAATTATATGACGATTCAAAAGTGCTTTTATAAGAAGTCTAATTGTGTAAATAAAGGTTTGAGTTTGAGTTTGTACCTGAGCAGAAACATGCGTGGACACAGTATGGGACCGGCGCAGAGGCGACGCTTTAGCCCCACTGGTGAGGGGCGCACTGCTGGACGACACGTTCTCAGGCGTCACTGTGGCCTGTGACGCGTGGCTCCCCGCACTGCACGCGCTGGCGATACTCGCTGCGTCTTCCGCGTCGGATATATCGTCTTCATCTCTGTGGAATGTCATTATTATTTGCCTTTTTTTTAATAGGGATTAAAATTTTTTGACGTAACAACGTCTTATAATTCGATAGAGCCGCCTGCACGCACGAAAAAACATGACTCATGCGGCGTTACCTCGCTCTGAGGCGTTCCATGTAAGGCTTGAAGTGCGAGCGAGAGCGCGGAACGAACGACAAAGAAGCACAATCGGACGTTGTCACGTTCAACTATCGTCAGTAAAGCAACTTTACAGACGACCAATTTTTTTTTAGTACCTAAAAATTTAGGTCAGAATCCAAAATAATAGTCAAGAGGCAGATGGCAAACGATTTGCAAACAATATTGGTGGTCTTGTGCAGAATATTGTTTTCTAAATGTATTAAGTGAAATAAAGTTAAATAAATAGTGAAATAAAGTTTTGTTATTTCAGTTTGAATCAAAATGAAGATTAAAACACACACACACACTTGTAAAAATCCTAAAATGACACAGTTCATACAGATTTTAATTACTTAGTTAAAAAAATAAAACAATATTTCGTATACGGAATTTTACCAGCTAGCCATAAAGATAAATCTAAAATCCTTAACAACCCTTAAATTAATTCCAAAACCAAACACAAAATACGAAACAAAATAAAAGAATACATTACTAAACAATTCCATTTAATCAGAATCAACAACGCTCGATCAAAAATTGATTTCAAAGTTCATTGACAGTGAGTATGAGCAATTACCCTTCAAACCCGAATTCAAGTACTCCAACAAGTCTATTAATTGTGTATTACATTCAATGGCTTGAACGTGTACAAACAATGAGTCTATAGGACTCTAATTACACCCTGAAGCCCTAGACGTATTTCGGTCATAATTAGTGTTGTACTTGATCACACGTTTTGAATGGATGGAAAACAAATGGCTTATTGGGTGTAGAAATATTTTTGTATAGGACAGGTATTGAACAGTCAATAATTAAGCCTTGTGGCTATTTAAGGTGGGGATTTATTTTCTTTTTAAACAGGTCTTTGACAATAAAAAAAGTTGAAACAAAAATTACAATTAGAAAACTATTTTAGATATTCCGATTTTCTTTATAGGATTTGATTTTTTATCAAAATTAATCATTTGTTTCAATTTCACTGCTTTCAAAAGCGTTTAGATTTGTCATATTAAACAATTTAGATACAAAGCATTTGAGTAGATGCTATTGGAAAATTTATCTTACAGTAACTAAATAAGATTCAATAAACTATAACCGCAGACTTTATAAAATATGAAATTTCAGTCAACGTATCAAAATTGGAACCATGCCCATCATAAAGAAACGGTAGCAGCCAAGTTTGTAAGCACGACTGAATTTTATATCACAGTTGTCTGAACTTGTCTCTGTAACTTCGTTTTTATCAAAAACAATTTAAGTTAAAGTATCTGCAAATGATCGCAAAAGTTTTAATTTCAATTTTACAAAAACGGAGACGAAGATTGCATTTTAGAATATTATTTTATATTTTTTAAGTTTATTTATGGAGGTTGTAAACTTTATTCCCTACACGAATGCAATATTTATATAACATTTACCAGGGATAGATATGTAGTAAATCACAAAATAATTAGTTATAATTTAAGTCTATGAAAAGAAACCCCATATCGAAGCAAATTAACTAAATATCACATACAAAACACATTATATTACATTTAAGTAATAATGATAACTGCGTTAAAAACAACCGACTTCAAACTTGCACTTGCAACATTTAAAAATACAGACAAAAATGCTCATAAAATAAAAACTACTGGGCCTATCCGAATAAAATTTTTATGGGACCAATTCGACACCATCCCGCATCAAACAAAAAAAAAAGAATAACATAAATCGGTTCAAAAACCTCGGAGTAATCGGTGTACATACATAAAAAAAAACATACCGGCCGAATTGATAACCTCCTCCTTTTTTTTAAAGTCGGTTAATAAATGTTGTTTTTAAACTATTTCTGATTCATTATAGTTTTACAGTAATTAAAGTATAGCGTTTCTAGTGATAACAGTTCTAGATAACACAATTGAATACCCCCAAGAAAGATACCAACCTTTGATCCACAATTTCCGAGCCTCTATCCGCGTCCCTTAACCTCGTGTGTCTAGTTCTAGCTGGTAGCAGTCGTCGCAGAGACACTCCCCCCACCACCTCACTGAGCAACGTGCTCCGGGATCCTGATGTCGCTCCTAGCTCTAGTGATGCTGAACATGCTGTAGAGAGATTAGGAGATGACGAAGATATTCTACACTAGCTTCCGCCCGCGACTCCGTCCGCGCGGATGTCGGTCTTCGCGTGGATGGTTTATTTCTCCATTTTGAGTAACTCTAACAATGACATCTTAAAAATATCTATTGGACCCAAATACGGCTAGGCCTATAATAATACGTAACGCGTGTTCGCGGTTCTACAGAACAACGTCTATGGAAAAAACTGAAAAATTAAGATTAATTTTTTTCTACCTATTTTTCCAGGATAAAAAGTATCCTATTTTACGCCCAGGATAATAAGGTATAATTATACCAAGTTTCATCGAAATCGAACCGTTAGTTTTCACGTGATGCCTGAACATACAGACAGACAGACAGACAGACAAAAATTTTTTTAATCACATATTTGGGTTTGGTATCGATCCAGTAACACCCCCTGGTATTTATTTTTTCTATATTTTCAATGTACAGAATTGACCCTTCTACAGATTTATTATATGTATAGATAATAGAGAATAATACAGAATATAATCAATCTAAAGAGCTGGCGATGCACTTGGTGTAAGTCAATTGCAAATGCATGTTGTGCAAGTACTTGGTTTTAGGTGATTACTGTCGCCGATAATAATAGTCGATATGCTAGAGACAATTATATTAATTATTACGATTGTTGTGACGATAATTAAAATGGAGTTAAGTAGAAAACGATCAAAGTTAGTATCAATTCTGTCAATTGAAATAAATTTTCTCTCGTATTACAGGATTTTGGAGTTACAGAGGAATGTAACATTTATAACGTTATTATTTACCTGAATGATTGAAATGATGAATTTTTTAAATTTCATTATAGGGCCGATTTTTCAATGCTTGGATAAAACTTATTCGTCGAATAATATATAAAACTACCATTTTAAAAACG